>NC_056741.1:1398054128-1398221628 GCF_019279795.1 Protopterus annectens | reverse complement strand
CATCTAAACACACACACACACACACACACACACACACACACACACACACACACACACACAGACACGCACACACACTCAAAGTCACAGCCTGGAAGTCCTACCACTTGTGCATTGTACTTACCAATAGTCCCACACAAGCAGCCATCTAGAAGAAAAGCAGTGGCTGCCACATCCTTACTTTTCTGGATTAATTAGTTACTAATCACGTACTTGTCAGTGAGCCTGAAACGTTAAGCTTTACACATTTTAACTTTGCATGGCCTAAAGTGAAGTATTTGATCTTTCAGGATACAATCAGGTTAAACACAAAATTAGAGATCACAAGAAAATGACCTCACTAGGTTGCAGGAATGCCACTGTTGCAATTTAAAACAGAGCAATTTTCTTAACACTAAGAAATAAAGCAATGACATACACTATTTATTCTATTTTACAGGTGAGGACTGATGTGGCTTATTTCAGAAGGAGGTCTGACAAGGTTATATGTTAATGAATACAAAATGCAAGTGTTAAAATTCTCTCCCTTGGGAATTCTAGAGCACTATACCCCCCCACACACATACAAAAAAAAAGAATGAAATCATTCCTTTAAATGCACAGTGGCTGGCTTGCGGCATTGTGTACTGGTGAGCAAACTGCACTCTGTATCCTGTGTAATTTCCTATAACTCCCACATGAATATTGTATGATTCTAGGTAAATCATGTAACTAAATGAAAGCTTCTGCGTCACATCACCCCAGAAAACAGCACCTGTGTCCAGTGACTCTTATCTTGTAACTAGAGACTGTAAAATAAAGACTAAATAAATAAACTAGATCTCTAGCTGTGAAAGGCACCATGTCAGCACGTCAGTGACAGGTGAGTGATTTTTCAGGTTATAGAGCTTTACACAAATTTAAACACATTAACATTCTAAAATATTAATTAAACCTCCCTATTTTATGAGAAAATTGGTAAATAACATTCAGTAAATATAGATGTTCACTGTATATGTTTTTATTTAAATACTACCAAAATCTGTTTAAGTTTTTATCTTTTTATTTATTTCAAAACATCATATTGTAATTTTTCTGTATCCACCTTACTAGCTTCAGAAATGTGATGAGGAAATAAATTCCATTAAAATGTGGGTAATTATCAAAACGCTGCATGTGTGAGCAGATCTCCCATCATAGGAACCATAAGGACAACATGCCACATTTCCACATTATTCATTTCTCTCCATATCTCATAATGCAGGGCTCCTTCTTATTGCTGCAGTTGTGAACTGTGCAAGAGATGGTAAAATAGGGTGGAAATGGGCTACATCTTACAGCTTGAGCTCTACTTCCAGATCTAGCATTGTGATACATTCCCATAATTTGTATAGCTACTGTCATAATGCTTCACCTGCAGGAACCATTAGCGCAGAGTCATCATCTGAAAAACTCAGATGGCTGTCCTAATCCAGGTCCGCTGGCATAGAGAGTAAAAGGTGACTACAACCCAGGGGACCTGAATTAGCAGCTCGGACAGCTGTTGGAACTGAGGGGTTGTGGGAGGAATAAAAAGGTTTAGCCTACTTACTGCTCTTTAACTGAAGACAGGAACATGTGCCTGGGTACAGTATATGTGGTCGAACCCCCATGGGAGAAAAGGGATTATTCAAAGATGCTGTCTAGAAAACGGCATGGTTATTTGATTACATATGCTCAGTGGCATGCATATAATAACAATGAGCTGTCACACACCACCCTCCTGGACAGGGTAGGCATGTACAGGAAATAACTAGGGTTCAAGTAGAAATCCCTGTGCTTTATGGATGTTGACATGATGACCCTTACTCCAGGCTTGCTTGATTCTTCTTTCAAGGGATTGAACGGACCCTTGAAAATGAAAGAGTCAAAAATGTAACTAGTAAGGCATGGCTCAATGGTCGTTTTGGATGGGATAGAAAAACCTGTATAGCTGAGTAAAGAGCATAAATATGCATAGATGAATAAATAAAAAATAAATAAATAAATAAAAGATTCTTGTTTGAAAATGAGGAGCACAAAAGATGTGTCTGCAAACATCTGATCAGAAGCCATGATCTGCTGCTATACATGAAAATCACAGCGAAACAAGAATTTTTGCATGAAATAACCTTCGTTTACTTACATGGCGGGTGAAGTGTTTTGCCACTCCCTCTTACTTAACTATACTGACTCCACAGTTACTCAGACATGGAGACTCTATTTCTGCATGCACCTGCAGGAATCAGCTTTCAGTGCAAAACAGTCAACCTTCCAACATGTTCTGTGTCACTTCAAAACCTACTAAACCTGTAAAGCTCATTAATGCGCAAGGAAGGACTGCTCAGGAATTAAAAAGACACAAATCCTACCACCATTGACTGATTGTGCAAAACAAGATACGTAGGCTATATTAAAGAACGCAAACAAACTGTTTGCAAACTGCTGCTGTGATTACAAATATTTAAAATGATCAAATGTTTAAATGTGTTCCAGAACATGTGGTCATTACTAAGAGATGATAAAGTTTGTGATGATGCTTGTAGATGGTTGATAAACAAAATACTTTGTACTCTAGCTTGCTACTGCTTAACAGTTGTTATCTGAATTTAAATGCCTCAAATTCTGTATTTTCTGTTTGATTCAGAATCTGAATGATCATTTCCTGTTTCCACACTCACTGGGGGAAACTGTAGTCCATTTATGATAATTCTTGGAAAAAAAAATCCGTCACCAGTGTGTGTATCTCTGTGTGCCTGAAAACAGTTTCAAAGAAAAATAACTGCATTCTGTACAGCATTTCATTTTTTTTCTCTTTTTCTGGAAAATAAGCACATTTACTATAGCTCAGTACAACTTTTCTACATTTCACATTTTTAAAGTATCTTTACCAAATGCAACTGCAAGTTTCATGCAACCTCTCATATTTCACCCTTATCCTTCCTGATAGAAGTGAAAGAGCCCTTCCACGCTGCCTGAAATGAACTGAATAGGAATAGACAATGTTATCTTTTGCCCAGCAATGTATTGCTATAAAGTGATCACTCCCCATAGGATTAGAGTAGCACCAAATATCTATGTCTGGTGACCTCTGACTGAATAGACACTCCCTAGCTACCTCTTTTTTTTTGCTTCTATAAATTGCAAGCACCTGAAAGTGTGATGAGGTGTCTGACCCTCCATTTTCCTGGCCTGGAACAGTTGAAAAAGAGCTTCTTGCACCCACTCAGTGAAAGTAGTTGACCTCTTACTGAATATACCTACTTACAGGGGATCTATGCTTGACTTACAAAGCCATGTCTGACCCTGCTCTTTTAGAAATGCTACAGCTAAAGAAATCCCAATCCCTCCACATCACATGCTCCTGAGACTTCAACCTCATTACCACAATCAAGAGAACATGCTGGAGGGACAGGTTGATAACCCAGAGACTGCCATGCTATGGAATAGACTTCCCATACATGCCAAGCAGAGCACCACACTTGTCTTCTTCAAGAGGAATCTTGATGAGTGGATAGGAAATAGAAAAGTCACCCCAGGGATCACTCCAGTGGTTTTACTTGACAGAGGCACTACAAACTAAGGTTGAGTGGCACAATGCCAGGGTAATCCTATGGGCTAGGCTTGTAAAGGCTCCATGGCCATTAGCATAGTACACACCTATGAACCTATGAACCTATATACTACCAAGGCTACTACATTTTCTCATTCTACAAAATACAAGCACCAGAAAACATGGTTGAGGGTCTGACACCCTATTTTCCTGCTCTCTAACAGCTGAAAAAGAGGTGCTTCCACCCACTATGTGAAAGCAGATGACCTCTGGCTGAATATACAGTTCCTGCCTACCACATTTTTTTGCTTTTAAAAATTGCAAGTGCCTGTAAAAGTTGCCAAGTTTCTGACCCTCTAATAGGTGCCTGCATACACTATGAGAAAGTAGTGTAGGTTTCTGAAAATGAAACATCTAACTAATACAGGACGTGCATGAAAATTTCAGTAGTATTTATCTCATGGCTTTTCTGGGTGCTCAGATGAAGCTGTAAGCCTATGCATCCCCCAAAAATTATTTTTGATTACCACATGTAAGATCCAGACCCAAGATAAAATAAAGTCCCTCATATATTTTTTATATTTCAAATTTCAGCCTGTCATTCTTTTGTGATTCCAGCTTACCAGGTAAAGCTTAATTCGAATGATTGCCTTTGGAGCAATATCCTCCTTGGCTTTTAGGCAGATTCCACTCCCTTCACCTTCACGTAGCTTGATCCAACTCTCCTGCCCTACCCTACCCTACCATACTCCCATTAATCCATTACCCTTAGTTTACATTTCAAGCACACTGTCTTCACCCACTTCTTTCCACCAATCATCTCTGAGATTAAAACCTCTGCATCATCACATCCTCTGCATCACCAAAACAGTCTCTACCCTTCTTAACTACATCATCCATCAATCTATTATCATCCTCACCCAAGCTTATTAAACTAATTACATATTTATATCTGTGATGTCATAGATATCATTAATCTGACACTCACCAATATCTCTCTTTAAAGACCCACAATCCCATTCTGTACTTTCCCATCTCTTGCACATCCTCTCATCCTTTTTTTTCATCACTCACATTTACAACTGTGCTTTCTCTTGGCACTATTTCTCATGGAGATACTTCTGATAGTTCAGTGAGTGATATGTAGGGAAGAAGAACATGTAGTGTGATGAGTCGCTTGAGATCTCCTACCACCTGCATGCAAATAATTCTTACCCACTACCAGTCAACTAACTTACAATCTCCACTACCTAACTATTCACAATCAATTTTATAATCGCCCCACCTTATACTCCTCCTCTGCTACATTCTTTTAAGCAAAGTGTACACTATCACAACTCCACCTCTAACATTAGGTAAAGAGAAAGAAAAAAAGAAAAAAACAAAACTGAAACCAAATGGCTATCTCCCTACTACCACAACACTTTAAATATACAGCTGAGAAGTGGCATTCACCCTAACCGTGGCACTATTTGTCCCAGTCTCTCTGGACACAGAACACCCACCCCTTATACTCTCACTGCTTCTCGTCACATTATACATCCTACCTCTCTATATATCAATCCCCTGACCATCAGATGGACGGTGCTGTGGTGCAGCACTAGTATTGTTGCCTCACAGCAAGAGGTTCTCCGGTTCGTTTCTTGGCTGAGGTGCCTTCTGTGTGGAGTTTGCATGTCCTCCCCGTGTTCATGTCTGTTTCCTCTGGGTACTCCGGTTTCCTCCCACATTTCAAAGACATACGTCTGGAGCATTTCTCCCAAGGCCTCCGCTGAAAATTGGCTTCGTTCCAAGTCAACTTTCCCAGTAAACAAATGTTAAATAAATAAAAAATAAATAAATAAATCTCAAAAAAATAGGTGATAAAACAACACTACCCTAACATAATTATTCTAAACAACACCTGGCTAAACACAGAATTAAAAGACAACAGAACCATCCCCCCAGGCTATAATATTACAGCACATGGCAGAAAACATAAAAAGGAGGGAGGACTTGCTATTATTTTAAAACTTCTGCCCATTTGGAGAACTCAATGTACAACTGTCCTCAATTTAATAACACATAAATCCTCATATTGCTTCTTCACCTTGAGCATAAAAAATCCTGTGAATTTTTGGCACCTATATACCATTATGTAACGCTATCAATACAGTTGAATACCTCTTCTGCTGGGCTACATCCAGTATCCCACAAGAAAAAAAAAACAATACTGGGTCTTTAACACTGATGACTGTACTGACTCAAACAATTCCACAAATGCCATAAACCTGTGTGGCCTCCATAGCTAACCCCCTCTACAGTAGTAAGGAAATCATTATTGTCCTGAATCTCTAACCAGCATCTCCTCCTCTGGAACTTTAACAGACTCTCTAAGTGATAACCTCTCAACCTCATAGTGCAAGAAATCTGGACAAAGCCTAAAATAATGGTGGTGGGGGGGGGGGCAAAGGTCAAAAAATAGGGACAAATTTTAAATATTGCTCTAATAAAAGTCTTTTGGCTTTTCCCGGTTAGGGGTTGCCACAGCAGAACTCCGGTCCGCTCATGATTGGCAGTGAAGTTTACGGTGCTGAGTTGCCAGCCTGATTCCCAACCTTCAATGAAGGCATGCTCATTCATGCTCGCACCTACCTGCATGTCTTTAACGTCAATCAACTGTGGGGAGGACACGCAGACTCCACACAGAAGGCGCTCCAGCTGAGAATCGAACTGGAGAACCTCTTGCTGTGAGGCGACAATCCTAGCTGCTGCACCACCGCGGCATATAATCTTAGAAATTTGCTTGAATTTCAGGATTTGTGTTACTGTGTATTTCCTGAATGATACAAAGTCCAAAACTCAAATGTTTAATTATTTAGTGACTCTAATCCTCATTGATTTGTCAGAAAACCACAAATTTTATGAGGAAAAGACCAAAAATATGAGGCAAAAATATGGATATTCTGCGAAAATCTGGACAGTTGAGAGGTATGGATCACCTTCCTTTTTCTGCCATTAGAAACTAACACCCCGATATATCATCACCTCAACTCAAGCCACAACCTCACAAATTTCATCAATGACATTTTTATTTCTAACCTAAAAAGGTGTGACTGGTTCTACCTGAAATGTCTCCCTTGAAAAGAATCTGTACAGGAATTAAAAAAAACTTTTTAAATATGCTAAATGAACTTCCTACAGTCAGAGCAAAGATAATCAAATCCAGTCCAGCTCCCTTGCTGACTAGAAGTGTTAAACAGCTTATGAAATTAAAAGATAAGGCCTGGAAGATTTGAACCACTAATAAAACTCAGCCAAACCAACAGCATTACAAACACTTCAGGAGCGATACTAAATACCATTTTAAACTAGACCAAAATAAAAACTTACTGTTGACATATCCAAGAGCAAAAACATAACAATTCAAACTCTTTCTGGTCTACCATAGACCACAATCGATGACTGGCTGTTCCACCTAACCTTCACCTATCCAAACCAATCCGAGTGCCTCTGAAAACACTGATAACCTATTCAACACACATTTCATCCAATCAGTTTCCTCAATGCTCAATAATGTGTCCCCCGTCTGTCAAACAATTCCCATACCTATAACTACCCCATCTTTTTCTCATTAAAATCAGTTTCCACCGCTACCATAAAGACGCACCTTCTTAAACTTAAACCTACCGCATTAGCACCTCACAATTTACTGCCTGACTACATTAAACTTGTAGCAGAGGCAATAGCCTACCCAGTCTCTATCCTAATTAACTGATCCATCTAAGAATCTTATGTCCCGTTACTCTGGAGAAAAATCCTGCATTCTTGCTCTTCCTAAACACTGCACATTGTCCCATAGCTATCCTATCTCCTTGATCCAAAAAACTTGAAAAATGCATCTAGATCTAACTTCTCTGTCCTATTGCTCAAACCTCGCTTCTTTGTCTGTCTCAACATGTTGTTTGCCCACACTATAATACCACCTCTGTTCTTCTCAGTTTCATTAATTATAGCATTCTGAATGGGAACACTGTATCTACCTTCTTTCTAGACCTATCAAAAGCCTTCTAGACCATCTTTAACCACATCCTCCTACAAAATCTAGTTAACCTGGGACTTGGATACTCTTCCCTTGCCTGGTTCTACATCTACCCATTCAACAGATCAGAATCTGTTCAATGACAAAAATCAATTCTCACTTTTTCCCTCCCTCTATCAGGAGGTGCTCCTAAAGGATCCATCCTTGGCCCTGTACGCATGGACATCTTCATCAATAACCTTTCCACAATCACTAGAAGCACGTCTACTATACAAAATGCTGATGACTCTACACTTACCTGTTGTGCTACAAAAAATAGCACCAATATAAGCATGGTTATCCAATTCACAGCTCCTCCTCAACCCTAAGAAATCAAAATTAATTCTTTCACTCCCAAACAATACCAAGTTCAAAAAAGGCTTTCTTTAGAAGCTCGCCCACAAAAAAATGAACTTGTTTAGAACACAAAACTTCTAGCTGTTTTCACATATGAAAAATCTGAAGCTTGACTATCAAATTTAATGGTTAAGGAAATAGATAAGAAACTAGGCTCTCTGTATAGAATTAAAACATCCCTTTCAGATTTTACAAGAAAGCTTGCTACCTCTACCACTCTTCTACCTACACTTCTCTATACTGCACCCGTATTTGCCAACTTACAGGCACCTCAGCTGCACTCACTGGAAAAGTGCTACAACAAGGTGGCTAAATTCACTGCAAATGTTCCTCATAGATGCTATCACTGTCTATCACTCATGCAGTTGCACTAGCCTGAATTGCAACACTATCTTACATACTCCTAACTTTTCACCATCCATAATCTCATCAACAAACTTCAAAACCTCAAGCCCTTACCAATATCACCTAGCCCTACAAATTGCAAGCCCTTACCAATATCATGTAGCCTTACAAACTGTAAGCCCTTACCAATATCACCTAGCCCTTCAAACTACAAGCCCTTACCGATATCATGCAGCCCTACAGACTGCAAGACATTACCAATATCACCTAGCCCTACAAACCACAAAGGTTATTAAGCTCTACATGATCAACTCTTATTACTCTGAAGGCAACTCTGTCCACTCCACTGATGCCTCTGGAATCTGGAACACTATCCCACTTCTCTTAAATAAGAACACTGTCAAAAATTATTCATAGTACAACTAAAGTCTCATGTAATAAACTCGTGGTCTGTCATTGCTGCTCTTCAAGCTAAAGGCCCTGCGAAACAATTACCAACTCAGAGCATCACCTGTTCTTCTTTGGATGCTAATCTCTTCTTCCAAGAAGACAATCACAGTTACTGTCTCAACTCTTTTGCTAACTTCCTTTCCCATCATTTGAACCTCTCTTTCCTCCTTCTCCCCCGCCTTTCTTTTCTACCGTATGTCTATTTCTCATGCTGTTATACTTTCAATATCCCTGTTTCTAAAGACTGACAGTACTTTTTAAAATTTCTATTGTTTCTCTGCTATTTAACTTTCCTTTGCTCATTTTTCTCACTCCAATCACTTCATCTACTGTCTATCCTGTATTGTTGCTAATAAACTATTTATTACATATTAACTGCTGTGTCTAATTTTTCAACTTACATTACCATCAAGTACTTTTCTTGTTGTAATTATTACATATGTAAAACCTGTCATGCCAATTACTGTAATTTTAAAACCTATTATGTCATTAATCTGTATTTGTACTTAAACTGCATAGCCTTAATTTAGAGGTTTTCTCCTCGGGCCTCCTCTTAAAAGGGACCATATGCCCAGTCAGACTTTCCCGGTAAACCAAAGCAATAAATACATAAATCCATTCATTGTCAAGCTCTCATTGTCTGTTCTAACTATTTACTGTTGTTGTGTTAGGCCCTCCTGTAGCCACCTCATGAGATCCATATCTTATTCTTCAGACATAGCACATACTCCATAACCCTTCCTAGGGGAATCACATTCACCCGCTAAGTCATCACAGATTAAGTTTAGAGGTCCCATTACTTTGTGATGTTAAAGTAGCTCAAATGGCAAAAAAAATGGATTTGTGGACCACTTTTATGTATGCAAAGGGAGATGTGGCAGGTACATATCATACTCCCACTAGAAACCCATTCATAAATTCTCTCAGCATGGTATTACATCTAGAGTTAAACCTTTTCACCAAACCATTTGTTTGTGGCTGGTAAGAAGAGCTTTTAACTGCTATACTCCACACAGCTTCTACAAACAGGTTTGCAAGCCCAGCATCACAATAGACTGTCTGTATTTCCCAGTGAAAACCCACCATGAAAAACATTCCTAAGAGATTATTTGTCTCCTTTTCTGCCTTAATAGAAGATGAAGCCTCGGTCATAGGATACCTAGTAGTATAGCTTACCAACGTCTCTTACCTGTGGTGCTTGGGGTGCATTTTTTGCTCATTTAGCCTGTCAATTGGCACTTGGAACTAAGAACTGTTCATTCATTTTTCTCTACTTCCCCTTCAGGAGACCATTCTCTTATCCCAGTATATGGACTGTCCTTGCCTCTAAAAATCAGAAGGTTCCTTGACTACTTCCTTCACCAAACACCATCATACTAGGTGACTTCCCATGGGACCTGATGGTGTCCCGGATTTGCAGACTTTGATCCATCCCAGTTTGGTTTTGTCAAGGGCAGATCATGCCTTCTAAACTTGGTTGACTTTTTCAAACAGTCACCAAAGCCTAAGTTTTATGAGGTGAAAGCTGAGATATATGCTTTCCTCAAGTCCCTGTGATCTTCCCTAGTTCCCCTTCCAAGGTAGGTTCGGCAGTATCTGACAACCATGGCTCAGATTTAAGCTTCATATTACGTACAATCTCTTCCTCTGAGGAAGTCCAGTAGCTTTGGACAGATGTAGTTCGGATTCTAGGTTGTTGCTATTACCTAACCTTTCCTCTAAAAAAGCCACATTACCAACTTTGGCTGTAGGTGTGGGTGCTGGCAACTTCTCCTACCATTGTCCTCCCTATGCATTTATCATATATACATTAAAATCATTTCCTATTCAAATTTATGTCAGGATACCATAAACATTGGCACCTGCTTATTCTTCGGCCCCTTCTCAGTCAAAGTGAACTGTGGTCAATGAAACCTTAAAGTAAACCAGCTGCAATGTAATGATGTGGCTTATAGAGCTTAAACAGTCAGACCTGTGAAGAAGGATACAAACAGTTAATAAATCACAAAGTCCAGAGATTACCTTATATACTAATACATAAACCATCAGCAACAAGATGATGAAATCAAGTAAAAAGACAATTTACTTAAAATAAAAATTAAATACACTTTGCAAGATTAAATATACAGTAAATACTGTAAGCATTTACACATAAAAATAAAATAAATTATACAACAACCCCCCCCCCCATTAATATTCCCAAACGTGCATGCTGATTGATCAGCATGCCTGTTGTAAATCAGACTTATACTAATGGAAAAAGGTCCGGTCGCCCGGACTTTTTCCATTAGTATGTCTTTTTTCTTTTTGTGTGTTGGACAGTAACGGAGAATGGAAGATCTCCGTCGCTGTTATCTCACTATGTTAAACGAGTTTAACATAGCGAGACATCTTTAAAAAAAGCAACAGAGAAAGGAAGATCTCCATTGCTTTGTTTAAAGCTATCTCTCTATGTTAAACTCTTTTTACATAGCGGGACACCTTTTACAAAGCAGCAGAGATCTTCCATTCTCCATTGGTTCCACACACAGCTCTGATGTACTGCGTAACCATACGCATGCGCAGTACATCAGAACTGCCGCAGAATACTGGACAGCTGTGGAAGGGCAGCATGGAGGCATAACAATGGCATTATTTAAGAAAAATATTTTTTCTTAAATAATGTCATTGTATAATAGCAATAACCCACTTCTGGGTGTGGGTAATGCTGGATTTACCCACAGTTGTCTTTGTTTGGCCACTTGGGCTTCGCCCTCATGACCAAACCACACCAACCATGGGTAAATCCAGCATTACCCACACCCAGGCGTGGGTTATTGCTTAAATAACTGATTTAAACAGCATTTAAAAAATTGCTTACATGTATTTTGGTTCTACTATTAAACACTAACTAAAAGATGTTGCTACATTCCACCTGTCTCTCCTTCTTAAAAGCATTCTCAGGCTAAAAAGTCCTTCAAACATACTTCAGATGGCAAAGCCTAGCTGCCCTATCTCAGCAAGTGCTGTCTGAACTTGATCTTAATATCCAAGTTTTGTACTTCTCATTTCCATGGACAGCTGCAATCCATTTATGGCAATTCTTGAAAAAAAACACTCTGACAGTGCGTATATCTTTCTGATTAAGACATGTTTCACAGATAAATAAGTGCAGAATTTTTATTCATCTTCACTTATTTCTTTGCAACTCTACTGCATGTTTTACTGAAAGACAACTGCATTGTGTACTGCATTTAATTTCTTTTCTTTTGAAAAAAGAAATGTACTTCAGTTTATTTTATATTCTACTACATCTTCTTAAAAATAAGGGAAAATTTCACACAGACTGTCACTTTCCAGGTGTGTATGTATATATATATATATATATATATATATATATATATATATATGCATACACACACACACACCGAAACACACACACACACACATACATATATATATGTGTATATATATATATATATATATATATATATATATATATATATATATATATGGGTCACCTTTAAAATCTCGAAATCGCGTTTGCCCGACACGGAATCCGACGGGACGAGAATACCGACAACGCAGATGACCGACAAGGTGAGAAC
The DNA here is from genome assembly GCF_019279795.1 of Protopterus annectens. Lineage (NCBI taxonomy): Eukaryota > Metazoa > Chordata > Ceratodontiformes > Protopteridae > Protopterus > Protopterus annectens. The sequence goes on along the minus strand of NC_056741.1, from coordinate 1,398,209,282 downwards.
CCGACGGACTCGGTAAGTGTGCGATCGAGTGAGGGATTTAGTGTTAGGGAGCGGACAGGTAAGTGTGCGATAGTGAGGGACTGTGGGTTAGGGGTGGGTTAAGTGAGTTAGGGTTAGGGTGCAGGTAGGGTGTGTGCGATGGTGAGGGACTGTGGGTTAGGGGTGGGTTAAGTGAGTTAGGGTTAGGGTGCAGGTAGGGTGTGTGTGCGATGGTGAGGGACTGTGGGTTAGGCGTGGGTTAAGTGAGTTAGGGTTAGGGTGCAGGTAGGGTGTGTGTGCGATATATATATATATATATATATATATATATATATATATATATATATATATATATATATATATATACATGCATACACGTATGTATATATTTAATATAATACATATATTTAATATATATATACATATATATATATATATATATATATATATATATATATATACATGCATATGTATGCATATATTTAATATAATACATATATATAAAGGACCGGTTTACTTTGTCAGCTGATGCTTTTTTTTTTTTATTGACAGTACTGAGTTTATCAAACATCAGAATGTCAGAGATTGAGTTTATGTATGGCATGTGCTTTGAGTTAAATTTGTGTGTATATCAATGTAAAAAAAATTCACATAGTGTGAAAGTTTTAGAATTTACAGTGGGAGTGTGTGTATAACTGTTTGTATGTTAGGGTTTAAGTAAGAGATAGGTAAAGGGATGGCTTTAGTGTTGCGCCTGCTTGTAACATATGGGAAGAGTGACCGAGTTACTAGTGTAGTAGGGCTTTTGCAAGGTAATGTGCAGGGTTGGGATTAGAAGTAGGGCAAGGGTTAGTACATGAGTGCTGTGATCTTTGTGATACTGTCAATAGTATATGTCATACTCATGGAACTAATCGATTCTGTTGCAAAAATATCGCCCGGCCTTCCCAACTTTATACTTGAATACACTCACTTGCATCATAAATCACATGATTTAACAATCAATCAGTGCTTATGGTTTCTCTTATTCAGAACAGGTTTAAGACTATAACTGTCATTTAATACAGGTTTCTTAGTTGCATTATGCATAGTTATCCAGTTATATTCTGCATCTTCTGTGATATCCATGATATTATTACCTCCTATGCTCAGGTGAACAACCTGCAGCATCATAAATTTAAACTTAAATGTAATACCTCTTCAAAAAGCACATCTCTAAAGGTTTATTTGTATATTGCTTTCCAATATTATATAGATGCCCATATATCCTTTCCTTAAAATATTTATTCATCTTCCCTACATAAAATCCAAAACATTCCATGCATACTACCACATACACTAAATGCTGTGCATTATAGTAGTATAAGAACAAATATTATAGCGTGCACCACAAAGGGTAGAGCATAGATCATAGAGAGTTTTTCTGTCTGCAGTTCTCTGGTGTTTGACATTGATATTTAGTACTGGATAAACTGTTATTGCTGTTTTTAAGTGCCTCATTCTTATTAAACACATTTACACATGAACTGGACTTTGTTAACTCAAACACAGTATGGGAGAGATGTCAATACACCATGGAACTTGAATCAGTCATCTCATGTAACAATAAACAAGACATCAAAAAGTTGTCAGGTCACACACCTCTCTTCCTACACAAGATAAAGTCAAGACACATGAACCCAGATACATAGAAGTACTCACTAAAGGCCTACCAAAAGACCAGAGAACTCCAAAAAAAAAAACAATCAAAAAACAACCCCCACATATTGATACACAAACATAATCCATCAGTACACATAGCAACATGCATATCATTGTCTCAGCAACTAAGCCTCTAATGCAAAACACTTCAAAACCAAATGTCTGGTCATAGGCCACTCAATAGTGAGACACCCAGATGCCCCTCTCACCAGGCTGGACAAGCAGAAGGTCACGGTCAGCTGCCTGTCAGGTGCCAGGATCCATCAAGTCATGCATGCACTCAAGTCACTCAGAAGCAATTACTGTTATGACTTTGTCATAGTACATGGAGTGAATGACTTGAGACGTTCATCTGTGGACTATATGAAGAGAAACATGATAGAATTCACAGATTATGTGTGCCATGCAGGTATGTCCCTAGCCCTAAGCAGCATTCTACCTTCACCTAGGATGATGCCACAGTACAGACAAAAAAATGATTGATTTAACAATTGGATTAGCTTTTGATGTCACTCCAAAGGGATCCAGTATCTGTCATTCTGGGAAGACATGGTCGACAGACCTTGATGCTTTGTCAGAGGTGGCTTTCACCTGTCTCTTCAAGGCTTTAGGATCTTGGCAAAGATGCCTTTCTTTCCCAGTAGAGCCTTTTTTAGGTTATGTCAAAACAGCAAAACTTCCAACATAAAAAAAATACTCTAGAGACAAACTCACGGTCCTGCTGCTTAATGGTAGGAGCCTAAACAGTGAGCTGCGCTCCCTGGAAGCACTCCTCACCTTTGAAGATGCTGACGTCTGTGGAGTCACTGAAACTTGGTTCAAGACCACAGAGAGTACCACGGCTGTGCAGGGCTAAAATGCCGTCCACACGTTCAGACCCCAAAAAGAGCGTGAAAGAACCAAAGGTGGAGGTGTATCCATTTTTATTAAATCCAAATACACCTCACGACCAGTGAAACAGTACAATTCTCTTGAGCTACGCCAGGTTCAAATAATTATAGGTAAAATATCCTACCACATCATAGCTAACTATAGGTCCCCACCATGAACCAGGAGAAATACACTGCCTACCTGGACTTGTTTGACTCACTCAGTATACAGCCAAGCACCTTGGTCATGGGAGACATCAACTAACCATGCATCGACTGGGTGACATATATAAGCACAAACACAATCACACTGAGGTTCCTGGGCTTTCTTAACTCGAAAGCACTGGAGCAGTTAGTCCACACCCCCACAGGGCTCAAATGTCCTATACCTAGTATTCATCAACATGGGGGTTACTGCACTACCCCCAGTGTGTTGCCCTCCCTAGATAAGTCAGACCACAACTCTGTCTCATTTGAAGTAAAGATCAGACTTGAAACCCCCACAGGAGCAAAAAAAAAATTTTTTTTTTAAATTTCAAAGCCCCTGCTAACACAAACACTGACTCCTATGCAGAGAAGTACACAAATGCCCTATATAGATACTTAAGCAAATGTATTGACTTGGCTGTACCTGACAGGAATTAAATCAGGTCCTGTCATAAAAACAAGCCACCTTGGTGGATTGCAAGTATAAATAAATTATATAACAAAAGAAAGAAACTGATATCTAAGAACAAGAATGGACGTACCCAGCAAAGGAAGATTCCCCTACACAGCTTAAACAAACAAATCAGAAACCTTGTAAAGTTCTCTAAAGCTAGTTACGATACTAGGCTGGCATCCTTAGCTAAAGACAATCATAATTCTTTAGCTATGTCCGAAACCTCAAAGGCAATACCCGTCTGTGTGCTGAACATATTGTAGATGCACCACTCACACTGAACCTGAAGAAAGTGCCAAAGCTGCTAGATGACAGATTTGGCAACAACTTCACTCTCCTGTCCCCACCAGCCATACCTCATAGCATTTCTGACCCCTTCCCTCTACCAATTATCTCTAAACAGGTCATCCGAGCACTCAGTCCTAGGCTGCATACTAAACAATCTAAAGCAAGACCTAGTGGAACCACGTAGCTGGCTCTTTAACCACAGCCTGAGCACTGGTTTTGTGCCAATGGAGTAGAGAACAGCAACAGTAATCCCCTTACACAAAAGGTGTCCATCAACCAACCCTGGAAACTATAGATGCGTTAGCCTGACCAGCCGTATCTGTAAGGCCATGGAGATAATCATCATGGACCTTATCAACCAGGACACAGGCAATCTTCAGACTCTTGACCCAACCCAGTTTGGTTTCATCAAGGGCAGATCTTGCTTACTAAAGCTGGTGACCTTCTCTGACAAAGTCACCAAAGTGCTGGATGAGTGGAAAGCAGTACACACCACATATCTTGATTTAGCCAATGCATTTGGCACAATTCTCCACTCGAGGATCATTGAGAAACTCTCCCAGCTAGATATTAATCCATTTGTCACTAGGTGGGTAGCAAACTGGCTCACAGATAGAATGCACATTGTTAAAGTTGGAGAATTCACTTCCACCAGTAGACCAGTTACCAGTGGTGTACCACAAGGATCTGTACTGGGTCCTGTACTGTTTGGAATCTATATTTCTGAAGTCCAGTCAAAAGTAGATGGCCTGTGGCTTACCAAGTTTGCAGATGACTGTAAACTGGGTGCAGTCATAGAGTCCTCCAATGATATCAACAAATTAGATAAGGGACTGACACAGACAAATGACTTGTTCCAGGGCCATAGACTAAAATTAAATGCCAAAAAAGCCTCAATATCCCCTTTGGCAAAGAAATAGCTCCTGCTATTTATGATATAGATATCACCTCTCTAAGCTCAAGCACAGTGGTTGTGACTTGGGAATGCAGGTTGATAGCAGTCTAAACTTCAATCACCATGTGTCCACAGTGGCAAGCAAAGCTTTCTACATTGAACATCTCATCCAAGACCAGGTGGGGTCATAACTCTGCTGTACTCATCCCTTATCAGACCACTGATTGAGTACAATGCTACACCTGCAGCAGCTGGAGAAACCACAGAGGTTTCTAACCAAGAGAATTCAGGGCCTCCAAGACATGACCTACATGAAAAGACTGAAAGCCATATCATTGTACTCTGTATCATACAGGCTGCTGAGATGTGAACTTTGCCTGGCCTACAGAGCAGTCTCTGACCCTGCCTAATGGAAATGCTGCACATCCACAAAATAAATGGGACAAGATTCACTCACTCCAGGGATCTCAGCCTAACTTATGAAATTAATAGAACTTCTGGGAGAGACAGAGATGCCTCCAGAGATTGCCACTCCTCTGAAATAGGCTCCCTCTTCATGTGAAGCAGAGCTCCTCAATGACCCTATTTAAGCACAACCTTGACAATTGGATGGGAAACTGCAAATTGACCACGGGGATGGCACCTATGACCCTCATAGACAGAGGCACTCGGTGCTGATCATAGTATCACTCTGCAAACAACGACTGTCTTACTATGGTCAATTAGAGTACTTGAGGTAGGCTCATGAAGGCCCTAAGGCCATTAGTCTAGTAACCTCCTATGAACCTATGAACCTAGTGATCTGCCAGTAAAGGCTGGCCATCTACAAAGTAATCAGACAATATGTTACACCTTTATTCCACCAGTCTGAAGAGGTGTATTTAGCTGGAAGATATCAAATGGTCTGACTTGATTTTAATAGAAATTAATGGGAATAAGCAATATGCAAGTAAGGCTAAAGGAACATTTTTAAAACCATTTTGTGTAAATGATATATCTGAAAATATTAAGAAAGGTCTTTAAATTGCTTTTGGAAATTAACCTTGTCAAGTATGTTTGTTTGATTAGCTAATTCTTCTTCTTTCGGCTTTTCCCAGTTAGGATCACCTGTCCGCTCATGATTGGCAGTGGAGTTTTAAGGTGTCAAGTTGCCAGCCCAGCGCCCAACCTTCCACAGAAGGCACACACGCACACCTAGGGTCAATGTATAGTGTCCAGTCCTCCTACAGCATGTCTTTGAGATGTGGGAGGAAACCAGAGTACCCAGAGGAAACCCACGTGACTACAGGGAGGACATGCAGACTCCACACAGAAGGCACCCCAGCCAAGGATTGAACCAGAGAACCTCTTGCTGTGAGGCGACAACGCTAACCGCTGCACTATGGTAGCTGCCCAGTTTAATTAGCTAATATTCACCCTTAATATTTGCAAGTACTTTCTGATGGTTGTTGCCTTAAATCATGTTTCCATGGAAAATTTTAACATGCATTTAGTTAGCAAAATACCGGGTAGAGGTGAATGTATGGAAAACCCAAGCCTCCCTATCCACAGAATGAAACTGATGCTGAAATGCATATCTAACTCTGAGGGGTGCCAAAGAAATTTAGGTTATTTCTTCCAATTTTTCAGTCAAAAGAAAGGAAGTAAAAAGAAGTTGGGTGAAGGATAAGCAATCTGTTTAGTAGCAACATTGTTTTAATTATCATTGTGATGAAAGGAGACACTACCAGCCCAGCTATCTGGAATTTTGTAAATAATTATATGTCATTTGTGAATATCAACGTGATTCATATAAAATGCTTGTGTTACAAATATATTACAACTATATGCCATGTGTATATCAAATTGCTGGTAGAGAAGTGTGTTGAAAAGGTTTTTGCAAAGTACTTGAAATGTATCCAGAGTGTACCCTACTGGAAAAGAACAGAAATGTACATGAACTATTGTAAATGTTTGAATGTATATTTAGTGGAAACTGGAATGCAGGAGGTTAACTTCAGAAAAATAGCTGAAATTAAATTACTTTATGGCTACGCAATAAAAGCTAACATCTTTCAGTTTCAATGCAGCAAGGAGACACAATGCACAAAGAAACAAGGAAGCTTTCTGTATTGTCTTGGAAATATGTTATTGTTTTATGACTTCCACCATCTGCCTAAGGTCTGAGGTCTATGTATTTTCACAGATAGATGCTAAATGCTAAGCTGCCATCAGTGTTTGTTTTGGGCCTGGGAGAGAGTCAGATGACAAGAAATGATGTCATTCTGCAAGCTCTCCCAGCAGTAATATTTGAGATATTAATTTAAGAAGTCTCTTAGAGAGACACAGCATTCTGTATTCTGTCTTGGACCTGGCAAAAACAACTAGAAGATGCATTCACTACATTTGCCTTGCTCTGTAAGTAAGTTATCTAGGGTATAATAATTCTCTTGGATTCAGTCAGGAATATAGTGAACCATAGTTTAGATGTTTTGTTTATTTATTTGAGACTGTCCTGCAATATTGTTTTAAATATTCCCTGTGGTTTTGAACTCTGATGTCACTGTAAATATATATTGAGTATTTTTTTGTTCTATTATTATTTATTATTAAATATATTTAAACCTTTCATTGTGGCTGATCTTTGTAGAGATATACAGTTTTGAGAGTAGTTGCATATTTATTTGGTGACACTGTGGGCCATTCCTAATAACCCTGCTCTTGGTCAAACTACCATTTGTATTAATAGTAACATTACACAGTAAGAGTGGACACCCTTTGTTAAGGCCTTAAAGTACCTGATAAGGAGCTGGCTGGTGGCAGTGATAACTACCTTATATTCTGGGCAAAAAGGGGCATAGCTAGTAAACCTGTGTTAGCCTTTCCCAGGTGTGTGTGTGTGTGTGTGTGTGTGTGTGTGTGTGTGTGTGTGTAAATCAAACCTCAAACAGTGTGTGTGTGTCAGCTACTTGGGCAGGTACATGAAGTGCTGGTTAGACAGAGAGGGTGCTGGAGGTCCTGGGTTGGCCACTTATCTCAACTCTATAGCTGTGCCAGTGGGGAGTCTTACTGGGGATCTGGAGAAAGAGGGAGAAACCAGCCCCGGACTGACTGTGGTCTCTGTGTGCTCTTAAGGGAAATTGCACTTCATCCAGACAGCTTTGTCTGGTAATACTGTGTATGTACCTTGTCATCCTTTCAATGTACGTCCCCCACTGTTGCCAGTGGTGAGGACTGAGGGTCTTTGATTCCTGGTCCAGTGGTAGGTTGTCACAATAATTATCTTTGTTAAAATAACTGAATGAAGAGATGAGACTACAGTTTGAGTTTCCCCTGGTGATGATGATTAATGATGTGAACTCAAAAATGGCTGTAAAATGAGGTCTCCAAGTCATGGACAAATAGTGAAAAAGCAATTAGTGGCTATGCAAAGGGTGCTGGGTTTGAAGACAATGACTAAATAATATTTTCTTAGCTACAAGCTGCACTCACTGCACAGCAAACTCTCAAATAATAGTGCCATGCAAGTGTACAGCAGCCTCTAGTGAATTCCAGTCTAAACTGCATTGATTCTTGCAAACTAGTACATCTTCAAATATTGTTTTATCGATTGGTCTGAATTGATGGCATGTTTGGACTTAATATTATCTAAAAGAGAGAACATAAAGATTAATATTAAAGAGTTTTGATTATTAAAATGAAGACCTGACAAACTAGAAAAGGAAAAAAGTATTTCAGAAAAAAGTATTAACAATCATTTCATTTTTTCCACCTCTCCTTTCCATCTCAATACCCTAGGACACTTCTTGCTGGCTCTATTCTCTGTTCTTAGTTGGCCATTAGTTCAGTGGGGCAAGACTCAGTCATCCCTGGGCTAAGTAAGAGCAATGTGGCTCCTTTATTCCTGCTTGAAGCGCCTTTGGCCTGTTTATTCTCCAGCAGTGAGACTGGCGAAGAGGAGAGCAGGCTAGCTAGCAAGTCATGTGGAGTAGCTCATCACCTAACGAAAGTGTGCACATTTCCACACACATACCAGCAGTCTTACCTGTCTGTGCACACCGGCACTGCATACAGCAGTGTGCACTCAATAGGTTCTGGAACCACAGGTGTGGCATTCACTGCTGCCACTAGGTGTCACCCAAGTGGTGATCCGGAGCCACATCTTCCCACCAAAATAGGTGAGGTAGCTGCTGTTGCTCTCTTGCGTTCTCCCTGGCCTGACCCCCTCCAGCATTCATGCATCTAACGGAACACTGGACATCAGCGTCTCAGTCAAGGCTTCATTCCTTTGCTCCATGTGGGGGGAATTCATATTGATAGGTCTTTATGAATAATCTACAAAAAATAAGGCTGTAATCTGCAGACAGTAAGATTTTATTTTGTTTAATTTTATTTTATGCATAGACTCATATTCCAGTATAGCCTTATTTTCTATACTACTTTATGCTAACAGTGCAATGATGATTGCAAAAAGTATACTTTGGGGAGGGGCACCGGACAATCCTGTTTCCTACCACTGCTGATAGAAAAGGACTCAGTGATGTATTATTTTATTTTAACTGATATAGAAGTATTACTGTATAAAGATAATTCTCAATCTATAAATTGTGTTGGAATATGTGTGTGTTTTGTGTGTGTGTGTGTGTGTGTGTGTGTGTGTGTGTGTGTGTGTGTGTGTGTGTGTGTGTGTGTATGTGTGTGTGTGTGTGTGTGTATGTGATTGTGTGTATGCATGCTGTAGTAAGATGGAAGAGTGACTTCGGTTTAGAAACCAAGATTTTGAACTGTAATAACTTCTGTACCTATTATCTGGATTGCAGAAAATCTTGTGTATGGTCCTAGCTATAGTAATATGCAAGTCAGAAAATGTAGCATGCCACAAAACAGCCTTCATTTGACTTGCATGGAAAAAAAGTTTGCACATCCATATGCTAAAGAATGTAGAGGTGATCAGCTCTGGATGTGATGTGTGTATCACTATAGCTGTAATGAGATCCATTCTGATGACTCTGGTAATAAATTTTAAGTCATTTCAAAAATTATAGCCGTTTAATAAGTAAAGCTTCCCAATACTTTTTGTAGAAAGTTCTAATTTCCACTGGAAAAAGTGTTGAAGAAAGGGGTCATAAAAGTCATCTCAATGGATGCTTACAATACTATACCGCAATACATGCATCACTAGAACAATAAAACATACTTTCACTCCATTGAGGTTATAAATGTTGAAAATTACAAACCAGTGTATTGCTGTTATAAGACTGTACGTAGAATGTCATATAATATGAACCAAGTGGAAAATGGTATGCAAAAACATAAAATTACATAGTAAAAATAGCACATTAAGGCAGTTAGCCATGTGGTGCACACAGTGAAGCATAAATATTTTAGATAACAGGAGAAATAGGAAATGGCATGTCAGAACAATAAACATTCACAGTTTTTCTAACCGCAGCACCTGCACTGACGTACTGTACACCTCAACTCACAGCATACAAAAATATTTCACCATAGTCACGCATACAGAAATAGACCACAAAACTGCTGCTATAATATCATGTAGTTTCTTTTCTTTTGACTATGTAAAGCTCTTGTGTTTTATTATATACTTAGCATGGAAATCCTAGTAACCGGAATGAGAATGTAGCTTCTGTTTTTCTATCTGTCTGTGTATCTGTCTATGTGCCAATATGTATGCATACACTGTACATATATGGTGTTTGTGAGACTATGTGTGCTTGCTCTATATAGCATGCCTCTATTACAGAAAGAAGATTCTAATTTGTAATTTTCTTGCCACATTCTAGCTAACAATGTCACAAAGGCTTCTGCAAGCATATGCAAACCTTATCACTTTAGCAGCAACAAAACAGGGCACTAATCATGAGTGAAAAAAAAGAATTCTGACATTTCTGAAAAGCCCAGTAATAGCAAATAGCAGCAGCAGTAGCCAACATGTCAGACACTTGAACTTAAGTAGGAATTATTCAAAGAATAGAAAAAAAGCAAATAAACAAGCAAACAAATACATGACCAACATAAAAATTGAATTTTAAAATCTGATGTTAGTGAACAGAGACAGTTACAGGAAATAAACTTTTTGGTTCTGAGTTGTACTCTGTGACTTCTAGCTTCATAAACATATCGGTATGGCAGGTGACACCTATCATAAAGCCAGTACCCCATATAGAGTGTGTGTGTGTGTGTGTGTGTGTGTGTGTGTGTGTGTGTGTGATCTAGCTAAGCTTTTCCTAAAAGTACACCTCTCTGTGACAACTCAGAGGAGCAGAGACTTCTTTTCCTTTTTGACTTTTTTAAATTTTAATTTGGAGTTGGGAGCTGTCACTCTGGGAGGTTGTCCAAGGTACCAATTCAGGTAGCAATGTCTCTGTTTTGGGAGACTGTGTGTGCATATTGTATGTGTACAGTGAGCAAGTTATTTATTTTTTAACTTGAAATAAATGAAGTATGAGATCTATGTTTTACTTTATTTTATCTAGCCAGTTTATTTATTTGGGCTAGATTGTTTGGGATTTATGAAGGCGTCTGCTTTCATGTCTAAGTATGAACTTTTACTTTAAGATGTAGTCTGTATCACAAACACCTTGCAAATTTTGAAAGCTTTGATAATGTGACAAGGATTACATAAAAGCCCTGAGTGTAGATAAATAAAAAATGCACAGTATATTAGATACATTTGTATCACTCCTTTTTCTAGGGTTTAGCATTAATGTATGACTTCTGCGGTGGTGCAGTGGTAGTGTTGTTGGCTCACAGCAAGAGGTTCTTCCGTTCGATTCTTGGCTCGAATGCAGGGAGTGCCTTCTGTGTGGAGTCTGCATGTCCTCCTCGTGGTTGGGTGGGCATTCGAAAGACATGCGTAAATGGGCGTGCCTTCGCTGAAGGTTGAACGTCGAGATGGCACCTCAGCGTTTGTGAAAATCTACTGCCAATCATTAGCAGACCAGAGTTCCGCTGTGGCAACCCCTAACCGGGAAAAGCCGAAAGACAACAACAACAACAAACATTAATGTATCTATCTCCATATACCTGTGTGTGTGTGTGTGTGTGTGTGTGTGTGTGTGTGTGTGTGTGTGTGTGTGTATATATATATATATATATATATATATATATATATATATATATATATAAAATTTGCGTGTATATATTTATATGTGTGTGTATGTGTGGCATTTCTTGGAATGTGATTTCTGGCATTTTATTTCTGAAGATCCAATATTAATATCAGCAGATATTAAAGATTTGTATACTGTAATACTACTTTACTGGCATTGAATGATTTATGAACATTGTTCAGACTTATAATGGTTTAAGTAGCAATAAAATCAGGCAAACAGAGCTTTTATGAAGATTACATTGACTTTTTTTATTTTTTGATGATGAATATTTTCGACAAAATGTTGGCATTGCTGTGGATGTACCATCAGCCCCTAGACATTCCTATATAATTGTACTTTATTGGGAAATGCATATGGTTTTTAATTCTGTTTTTTTTTGGGGGGGTCCTATTTATGTTACCAGGATTGGTAACAAAGAAAAGTTAGACCAGTTGTTAAATACCCCAATGACACTACAAATTTTCTCAAGTTCTTATATGATTAATCACTTCACAAAATAAAGTTTTTGGATGTCATATCCGGTTCGATTCTCAGCTAGAGCGTCTTCTGCGTGGAGACATGCGTGAATGGGCGTACCTTTGTTGAAGGTTGTGCGTCAGGCCTGGCAAGCCAGTACGTAAAAATCAACTGACAATCATTAGCGGACCGGAGTTCCGCTGTGGCGACCCCTAACTGGGAAAAGCCGAAAGACACAAATTATTGTAAAAGGACATGTGCACACATATCTTTTAGTCTAGTCTGTTTTGGAAACAATCATTTTCTAATTCACACTTACATTAATAAAACAGTCATCCATTTAATCAAAAAAGAAGTCCTGTCAAAGGGCAGATCACTATACTGTTGAAATATATTTCTGTTGATTCAGAATTTGAAGCAGAAATTGAAACACTTAAAATATGTTATTAGAAAGAGAGTATCCTTCTGATTTGTTAGACGAAGTCAGTCTTGAACTTAAATCTGGTAGGAATTCTAAATTTAAGCCTATGTTATCTGATGATAAACCTTTGGCATCTACAACAGTTAAAAATTGACTCACAATTTTAGGGAATTTGTTAAACTATATACGCTAAATTTTGTAAGAGAGAAACTGGAATGATATCTTTAATTCAAAATTAATTGACAAATTATGATATAAACCAAAGATAGTGCATTGTAGAAATTTTAACATTAGGTCTATTCATGAGAACAAAAAAGAAGTAGAAAGTAGACACCGGTCCAAACATCTAAATGTGGAATTTGTAAGCAATACAGATACAATGTAGATTCCACTTATATTTCAATTTCTTACTATTCAAATACCGTTCTATGTGGTGGTTGGTTTGACTGTAATACCAGATGTTTCATTTACATTCCATCTGCAATACATGCAAAGTATATTACATGGACAAAAAAGAGGTAATCAAAGGCACACACACACACACACACACACACACACACACACACACACACACACACACACACACACACACATATACATATAGGGTCTATATTACATGAACGAATGATCAAAATGTCGAGTACAACATACTCAACAAACTTTGATGAAACCTTCATGTAATCGGAGGCTTCAAATGTGGAAATTTGGAGTTCCGAAATGTTTTGGTTGGCCTTGCTAGTGAGTGTAGCGTGTGACGTAAACACGCTACACTGTCAGGAATGGCTAGGTAAGAGGCTGCTTTCTTTTATATACCAACACCGTGATCGCTGTACATTGGGGAAAGGGCAATTTCCCGGTAATCGCTTGTGTAAGAAGTTGCTTTGCGATTATCGGGAAATTGCCCTTTCCCCAATGTACAGCGATCTCGGAGTTGGTATATTTAGTTGGGAGGGTGTGGGGGCGAAGCCCTTCATTTTGTTTTAAAAGTAGATGTGTTTGTGTAGATTTTTAAGTGTTTGAATAGTGTAAGTGTGTAGGGGTTTGTATGCATTGATTGTATGTGTGTGTGTGTTGTATGTTAGTATAGGGAAGGTGTGGGACGAACAAAATCTTTTTATTTTGTATTTTTCAGGGTTTTAAGGTTTTGATTACATGAACGATCAATCAAAGTGTATCGAGTATGTTGTACTCGACATTATGATCGTTCATGCATGTAATATAGACCCATATATATATATATATATATATATATATATATATATATATATATGTGTGTGTGTGTGTGTGTGTGTGTGTGTGTGTGTGTGTGTGTGTGTGTGTGAGCATATCTATATGACATTTCACATAAAGGTAAGAACAGTGCCTTATTTAAACATTTTCTTAGTTGCCACAAATAATCAAAAAAAGGCTTATATAGTGGCTGGTGTAAGGAAAACACCACAAAAGAGTTCCAAGTATAAAAATAAATGTATTAGCCCACAAGTGAGTACAATTTACTTTTTGATTCTAATAAACTGATTTTTATACTTGGAACTCCTCTGTGGTTTTTCCTTTCTCCACTCTCTACATGAACCTTTTTTGATTATTTGTGTCATTTGTCCGCAGGGTTATACACTTCTTTTTGGGTTATTATGCTCTCAACTGCGCCAGTTTTAAGAGATTTATCTTTTTTATTTTGGATAAAGTAAGCATTAATTAATAATTATTAGTGGATAAATGCTTTAGAATATTGCAATATAATGTGGCAGCTTCATCTGAATTCTTTTAAATCACCTGGTTTAAATATATATGTTTCATTAGTTCCAATTTAAAAAAAAAGAAGTCTATGTGCATATAATTGTTTTTAATGTTCAAGATTGATTGTTTAGTATGAATGTTTAGTATGTATACATTTAAATTATATTATGTATTTCAATTTGAAGTATTGATCATCTGATTTTAGAAGTCATGTGACTAATGATTACATAAACATCATAGTTTGTCTTCTATTTTTTTTTATAACATCCAAGTAAGAGAGGATGAAAGTGCTCACCACGCTCAGTGTTCTCACTGAAAATATTTGTGCCTCAAGAAAACATCTCTGGCATGGTGTTTTGAAGTTATTTGTTTCTGAAAATTTATAAATTTGAGAGATCATTCTGGTTATTTTGAAAACTAAGAAACATCCAACAGAGGCACTTGTGTCAGTATGCGATTGATGGGTGGAGAAATAGGAAAAATTACCAATGTCTATAACTTGCTGGTCTTGGAATGAAGAGCTTGAACATAGTTAATCACTATATTATTTATAAAAAGTATTTGAATAGTGAATAATATGATGACAAAAAGTAACATTTTTCTAAAGTTAATTTCTGATACCAGTTCATGAGATGCAGTCACTAACTCACTCAAAAGAAAGTGGAGGTTTAAGTCGAATACATTTTCCCTAAATAAAAACTGTATGGAATTTAAGGAAATAGTTTTTAGTTTGCAGTTCTTATGCCAGAAGTAAACCCAAAGAAGAGGACAGTCTCTAAAATCAGTGATTTCTGAATTCTTCATTGCATGTAAGTCATATGGGCTTCTAATATATTATACAACAGGATTTAAAGAACCATAAATATTGGATAAAAATCTAGGAATGGTGTAAATAGAAAATGTGTATAGCAGAAGAAATCAGGGAAATATATTCATTTTCATGAGAGGGACCTTAGAAGAAACAAAGAAACTCTTGTCATTCCACCTGTTATTATCTTTGCGAGTTGTTTTTCAGCCTCACGTATGTTGTCCTCATTAGCTAGAGTTGTACTAGGTTGGATAATTAAGCAGCTTAGTCCAAATTTACAGTTGCCAGTTTAAGTGATTTGCTGAATGTCCCATAGTAGGTAAATAAGGGGCGAGGGACTCAAACCACCATATTGTTTTATGTGGTTATTTCTAAAGAATGTTTCTAGCTTACAAGTGTGCTTTATTCTGTTTGCTTATTTTTGATAGATTAAACAACGCTCTTCTTTTTATAGTAGCAGTGCTGTTTTTGCTTAAATTTTAATGTGTATATCACTTTAATTGTGATAATTCTTCATTGCTGGTTTTAATGTAGATTGTCTGATAGCTTTGTATTAACTAATTAATATGCTAATTTACCTGTAAGTAACTGATAGAAAATCATTAATGGTGCATGAATGAGTTTGTTTGTGTCTTTTCAGCTTTTCTCGGTTAGGGGTTGCCACAGCAGAACTCCGGTCCGCTAATGATTGGTAGTGGATTTTTACGTACCGGGTTACCAGCCCTGACGCACAACCTTCAACGAAGGCATGCCCCATTCACGTATGCCTCCACACAGAAGACGCTCTAGCTGAGAATCGAACGGGACAACGTCATGCTATGAGGCGACAACACTACCGCAGCACCACTACCGCAGTAATGGTGCATGAAAGAGTAATAAGAATAATTGGACTTAAGTGACAAAATGTAACATTTTTGTGTTAATTTGGTGACTTTCATTTAGTATTCCTGGAAATGTTTTGATAACTTGTATGACATCTAGGTTTTATAACCCTAGTAATGTACAGTAGTGATAACTGTGCTGTACACTGTGTTTTTGTGTCTTTTGTATGTTTCAGTTAAGAAGACTCTACTATGAATGACCATGTAAGTTACGTCATGTTCCCAAATCTAAAATATTTTATTAATTATCTTGTGCATTTTCCCTCTAGGTAAATTCAAAAATAACAAAAGTTTATGTTTCAAACAATAAGCCTTAATAATTAAACATTCAGTGCTTCTTGTAAAGCAAAGCAAACAAAAGAGACATTACAGTTCTGGATGCCCAGATCTGTTTTAAAGTGAAACACCTGATTTCCACCGTATACTGACTGCCTAGCCTATGTTAAAGTATTCTCAATGATGTTACATCTGTTCTCTGTTTAGCATTATTTAGACTATGCAAATTTGTTGATGTGACCAACCACATTTAACTAAATAGTGTGTTTTAATATTCTGAAATAAAACTTCATGCTGTTGCAAGTGATATTAACTACTATGATTTAAAGTTTTGAATAGCCTTTTTGTCATAAGGAGATGGACTGAGAAAAGATGCCTTTGGGAGTCAATAGGTAGTTAATGTCTGCTGTTAACAGTGAAAAAATTATAATGTGTATAACTATATAGCCATATCTTGTATGTTAGGTTAATTTTGAGTAAAGCAATTTAACCATCTGATTTGCAAGGGCATGGAACGCATTATCATGGAACTTATAAACAAAGACATTGGCAACCTTCAAACACTGGACCCTACTCAGTTTGGATTTGTGAAGGGCCAATCTTGTATCCTGAACCTGATTGACTTCTTCGAATCAGTCTCCAGAGCTGTGGACGAGGGTAAGGCGGTCCACACAGCCTATCTGGACCTCGCCAAGGCCTTCGACACCATCCCCCACTCTGGAATCATAGATAAACTTACTAAGCTGGGCAAAAATCCCTACTTCACTCGAAGGGTTGCCAACTGGTTTACTGACAGAACCCAGACTGTAAAAGTAGCCGACTCCAAATCCAGTTCCAGACAAGTGACAAGTTTAGTACCTCAGGGTTCAGTCCTGGGACCACTCTTGTTTGGCATCTACTTTTCTGAAGTACAGGCCAACACTAAGGGACTCTGGCTAACAAAGTTCGCAGATGACTGCAAACTGGGAGCCAATATTGAATCCCCAAATTATGTGGATATTCTACAAAAGGGCCTTACAGAAACAGATGCCTGGTGTCAGAGCCATGGGCTCAAGCTTAAAGGCCAAGAAATGTACAGCTATCCCCTTTGGGAAAAAAACATGTACCCATGAATTACCACATAGGTGGCAGTGCACTAAACACTGAAAGTGTGATGAGAGACTTAGGGACACAGGTGGACAGTGGTCTCACCTTTGATAACCACATCGCCACAACAGTCAGGAAATCCTTTTATGTGGCACACCTCATCACTAAGGGCTTTTCATCCAGAAAAAAGGAGGTCATTGTCCCACTGTACTCATCCCTCATTAGACCCATTATAGAGTATAACGTCCCATTTCGTATGTACCTCACAAGACATCTGCAACAGCTGGAAAGGCCACAGAAATATCTCACTAAAAGAATCACAGGCCTAAAGCAGATGCCATATGCTGACCATCTAAAAAAATTCCAGCTATACTCTGTGGCATATCGTCTACTCAGAGGTGATCTCTGCTTAACATACAAGGCCATGTCAAACCCTGAGCTGTTGGACATACTCCACTTAAAGAAATCCCAATCCCTCAGAGCCACATGGTTCAGGGATCTAAACCTTGTCATCACAATGAACAAAACATGCTGGAGGGATAGGTTCCTGACCCAGAGACTCCCCATACTCTGGAATAGACTGCCCATACATGTCAAGCAGAGTGCCTCCTTGGCCCTCTTCAAAGGAAATCTTGATGATTGGATGGGAGATAGGAAAGTCACCCTGGGGATCATGTCAGTCACCCTACTAGACAGGGGTCCAGGGAAGTAAATATTGTGGAAAGAAATATCCAGGGAATTGTCATGGCGAGGCTTGTATAGGCCAACCTATGAACCATTTGGTTTCTTCATGGTTGTGCCTTTTACAGTTAGGGAAGGATTAAAACAATTGCATAATGTTTGAAAAGTGTCTAGTTTCCTTGGCTACCAGATAAAAGCAAATGTGTGATCTGATCTCAATAAAAATCTCATGGAAGTATTAAGGGTTATGTCATGCCTGTAAAACTAAGCAAAAGAGATAGTAAATATGAGAAATCTGTAATGTTCTTTGTTCTTCTGATGTTTTCTCTATGCTAAACATGTAAACTGTGATATCAATTATTTATTTTGAGCATACTCCTTCCAAAGCTATGCAATGATAAGCAATATTAAAAAAAATCAGAATGATCGTGTATTAGCAATATATCATCGAAATAAGGAGTAGATGGCTTTAGTAGTTTTAGACTTAACCATTAAAAGAAAAAAATAGTTATCAATAAGCATCAGGCTGTTTTGATAGCAGGTCTCTAAGTGTTGGCTGAGAGACTTACTGTGGTGAATAATTACAGCTGTGTAAGTAAACTTGCCGTAACAGTAGATGTTTGAATGATCTCTTCTGCAATAACCTTAGCTGTATGACTTATATTCTGCCAAGGATATAGCAGCTGGCCTGCTTCCAAAGGTTCAGAGCACCTTCCTTGCACCCACACTGCCAGGTAGCTCAAGGTAAGCTGACTAAAGACAAGATTGGGCACCAAACCCTTCAGAGCTTTCTTGCCAGCAGAGAGAGGAAGGCTGAGCCCCAAAAGGACAATGCTAAGAAAAATAAAAAAATAAACAACCATGCCCTTCACGAACAACACACCAAAAAATAGGGGGGGATGGAGCGAGGGACCGAGTACTACAGCAGTGATCATTTGAACATCTGCTGTTATGGTAAATTTACTTTTGCAACTGTAGCATGTTCATCATACTGATCACTGCAGTGGTAGCAATAGCTATATGGGTAGATTACACTAGCTTACTACATCTGGGAGGTGGAAGGAGAAATGTCCAGGAGTCCCTGGAGAATGGTGCTTACAAAGCCTGATCTAGACCTAGAGAAGGAGTCAAGCTTATAGTGCCGTGCAAAAATATGTAGAGAGGATCAAGTTGCAGCTTCTAGAATACTTTTAGAATTCAACTCTTTCCAACAAGCCATAGATGAAGCTAAGACCCTGGTAGAGTGGGCCTTGACCCTGAATGGAAACATTTTGTTGTGGTGAGTATAAAAAAAGTAATAGCCCTAGACATCCATTTCAAAACTGTCTATATTGGCACCTTCTTACCTTCACAAGGAAAGAACAGCAGATCCAAAGCTCTGAAAGATTTAGTTTTGTTAAAATAGTACCTGAGTTGTCATTGGCTATCAAAGGTATGGAGTATCCTTTCTCCCTCATTTTAAGATCAGTAGAGAAAACGGAGGAATGGATAGTTAGGCTTAAAGTAAATTCGGATACCACTTTAGGCATAAAAGACAGATGAGTTGTCAAAGTATCCTGTCTCTGTGGAAAATGAGATAGGGTTGACTCACCATAAGAGCTTGCAACTTAGATACTGTTCTTGCAGAGGTCAGAACAATCAGTAAAACTGTTTTCAATATTATGAACCTCAAGTCAGCCAGATTAGCTGGTTCAAATGGAGCAAGCGTTAGCTTCTCTAACACTAAATTAAGATCCCAAGAAGGGGCCACTGGTTTTCATGAAGGCATCTTAGGTAAAACCCCTTTCAAAAACATGTTTACATGACATTGCATTTAAGGAGGAGACTTGCTGAAATGGCCAATAAATGAACCTTGATGGAGAATTAAGAAGGTCCCTAGTAAAGTAACCACAGGGATATTGTAAAACCAGAAAACAAGCTTGAATAGGTGCTGGTTATGTTGTTCTTGGCTAATGTATGACTTTTAGTAGCAGGCTTTCTTGTCTCCATTAGGATCTGCTGCACATCCTCAGTAAATAGATACCTAAAGGAAAATAAGACCCCATCATCCAGGCAGTTAGTTGAAGTTGATTAGGGTCAGGGTGTATGAAATACCACTGATCTTGTGTGAGTAGATCCATTCTGTGAAGGAGCTTGTGGTAATTGCCCCTGGCCATTTCCAAAGGAAGGGAGAACCATTATTACCTGGCCCAGAAAGGGAGTCACATAAAGATCTTGGGGATTCCTTCTGAAGTTTGAGAAGTACCCTGGATATCAGTGGAAAGCGCATAAAATCATACAGGAACATTCCTGCAAAAAAAAAAAGAAAAAAAAAAAAAAAACAAGAAAAATGCAACTGTTTTCCAGGTCTTCAAGCATGGCAGCCTGGAAAAGAATCTTGCTAGATGATTATTTAGAGAATAGGCAAATGGGTATAAAACAGGAACTCCTTACAGATGGATCAAATCTTGGAAGATCCCCTGATCTAGTTTGCATTTATGTGGGACTGCCCTGTCCTGTTCAGCTTGTCTGCCACATGATATTACTGCTGTAATGAAGGATGCCTGTAGAGTGAGATAATGCTGTGAAGCTATATCCCAAGCTAACATGGCTTATCTGCAAAGGAGTTTGGTCTGGTTCCCCCTCCCACTTGAAGATCTACCACATGTGGTATTGTCTGAAACAACTTGAAGAGGTCCTGGAGACCAAAGATGATTAGGAGAGTCCACTGCTTTGATCAGGGCAAGCATCTCTTTCATATTTATGTGCTTACATCTGTCCAGGGTGACCCACACACATTGCAGTTATATCCTTCCTGAAACTGTTCCCCAAGCAAAGTTCAAGACTTCTGTGATGATTAACTGCTTTGGAACAGGGATGGATAAGGGGAGACCCAAATTTAGGGAAATTTGCTGTCTCCACCTGGTAAATGTTCTATTGACAAACCCCAGCACTGGAATTTGAAAAGGTAAGAGATGTTAATGGTGAGACCCAAGAGACTTCAGGAACCACTGTATCTTTGTCATGTGGAGTCTGCCAGGCCTATCATGAGAATCATAGATGCCATAAGATCCAAAATCCTGAGGTTTTCCCTCGCAGTGCTGAAGTAAGAATGGAAAGAATTAGAAATAGATATAGATCTATTTTTTTCTTGTGGAAGAAAAGCTCTTTAAAACAGAGATGTCCAGCTAACATCCCAGGAACACAATCCTGTGTGAAAGAGCCAGAAAGGACTTTTGAATGTTCTCTTGGAATCCCAGCTTGTGCAAGAGATCTCTCACCCAATTTAGAGATCCCTGGTACTTTGAAAAAAGACACTGTAAAGATAAGCAAGACATCTAAAAATGGAAAAAGAAAATGGATACCTTTACATACCTCTCAATTGTCCAGATTTTTGCAGAATGTCCAGATTTTTTTGCCTTATATTTTTGGTCTGTTCGCCATAAAATGTGTGGTTTTCTGGCAACTCAGTGAGGATTGGTCACTAAATAATGACATACAGTTGAGTTTCAGACTTCATTTCCTTCAGAAAATGGCTGCAAATACAATTCCTGTTATTCCAACAATTTTCTAAGTTTAGAAGTGCAATATTTGAAATCTGTCCTTATTTTTGAGGCTTTGTCACCCCATTAATTTAGACTTTCCCAAGATTTCATGTGCTAAGAGGCTGAGAGGTATGATACCCTGTAGCCTGCAATGGGCTACAACTGGAGCTAGCCATTTAGTGAATACTATTGGTGCAGCGGATAGTCCCAATGGTAAAGAAGAGAACAAGGAAACTTGAAGGAGGAACAAGAGGTACGAAATTGTGAAATTACATCATTTTGAAGTTAGGCACTATGATGAAAATGATGAAAATGCCTAAGAAGAATGATCCAGAACTAGTCTCCAAGTATCTTCTTTTATGGCACTAAAATATCCTTGAACAAAAGCCTTTCACAGCTTGGGAAGGAGGGACTGGTTCTGTCTCTCTCTGGAACAGCATGGAATAGGATCATAAGAGGTTAGTAGGCTAATGGCCCTAGGGCCCTTACAAGCCTAGCCAAGAGATTATCCCCCCCCCCAAAAAAAAAAAAAGAAAACTCAGTCAGAACCTGTCACTGATGGACATAGGTGGAACCCCTGGGACAAATTTGTGATTTCCCATCCACTCACCAAGGTTTTGCTTGAAGAGAGTCAGTGAAGTACTCTGTTTGACATGTATGGGAAGTCTATTTCAAGATGGGGCAGTATCAGGGAGACAAACCTCTCTCTCCAGCAGGTTTTGTTGATATCGCATATCAGATTTAGGCCTATTGAGTGGATAATGTGTGAGAAGTTAGACGTACGGATATGGAGTATCTCTAGTAGGGCAGGGTCCGATATTGCCTTGCAGGCGAGACACAGGCCACCTCTGAGCAATCTGTATGATACCGAGTAGAGTGATAGTGATTTCAGCCTGTCCACATAGGACAGGTGTTGGAGGCCATGGATTCTTTTTGTGAGGTATTTCTGTAGCCTTTCCAGTTAGTGCAGGTATTTGGAGAGGTACATACCAAATGTTATACTCAGTTATAGGTCTAATAAGGGAGGAGTACAGAGAGGTAATAAGTTCCTTTTTTCTGGATGCAATCCCTTTACGTATGAGATGAACCAAGTAAAAGGCTTTTCTGACCACTGCCGCCACATGATGGTCGAATGTGAGATTATTGTCAACCTGAGTACCCGGGTCTGTCACCACAGTTTGAGTGCTTAGGGGGTTGTCATTGATGTGGTAATCAGCAGGGGCTGTGTTTTTACCAAATGGTATGATAATAAATTTTTTTGCGTTTAACTTAAGGCCATGACTTTGGCACCAGTTATTTGTAGCTGTGAGACCCTCTTGCAGTATGTTAACATCATTTGGGGAGTCAATGACAGCACCCAAATTACAGTCATCCACAAACTTGGTCAGCCGCAGGCCCTTTGTCTTTGCCTGGACCTCTGAGAAGTAGATGCCAAACAGTAGGGGTCCCAGGACAGATCCCTGAGGAACACCACTAGTGACAAGTCTGCTGTCAGAGGTGGTGGCACCTATTTTGACCTTGTGGGTCCTATCTGTCAGCCAGTTGGCCACCAGTCTGATGAGATAGGGATTAACACCAAGTTATATTAGCTGTGCAATGACGCCTGAGTGGGGGACTGTGTCAAATGCCTTGGCCAGGTCAACGTAAGCTGTATGTACTGACTTTATCTCATCCAGGGCCTTGGTGACAGTCTCAAAGAAGTCAACTAGGTTCAGTAGGCAAGATATGCCCCTGATGAATCCGAACTGGGTGGGGTCAAGTGCTTGGAGATTGCCTATGTCCTTGTTTATGAGATCCATAATAATAATCTCCATGGCTTTATAGATTAGGCTTATCAAGCTAATGGGGCGATAGTTTCCAGGGTCAATAGTGGCACTACCTTTGTGCAAGAGGATGACAATGGCGGTTCTCCACTCTGCTGGAATGAAGCCTGTAATTAGGCTGTGGTTAAACGGGGTGCTCAATGTTGAAGCTAGTTCTTGCTGGAGATGGTGCAGAATACAGCCTGGGATGCTGTCAGGTCCCATGGAAGCTGTATTCTCTGCCTTGGATAGGGCCTTTAATACTTGATCTACAGAGATGTGAAGTGTGGGACAAGTATCAGGGAAGTTGACTGGGCCTTGGAGGGGGGGGATAGGAGGGTGAAGTTTGCACTGAACCTATCAATGAAGGACAGGTGGAAATAAGAGTCTGGTCTGGTTGAAGAGGAACAACCTCCAGACAAGAATGAATATCCTCTCACTGCTAGCTAGAACTTTGATGAATAACTTTTAGAACCCTTTTGTCTGAAATTATCTGTTGCCAAAGAGAAAAATGGAGATTCAGACTTTTTGGAAGGGAGATAGGACTACTAGGGTAGGAGGGCATAACAAAGTCCCTAAATTAGTCAAACTGACTAGTTGGACTGTCCTTGGTTTTTGGGGATCCTGAATTATTTTTGTAACACCCTTGCTATTATGCCAAAAATGGATGAAGGGTTAGAGAGCCACTGAGAAAATTAGAAAAAGGAGGGCAGAGAATCGTTGAGATTCTATAATTTAGCTTACCCCTTTCATCACACTCTGCAGCAAAGGAACCAAAAAAGTAAATCTCTTGCCAAAAGAGAAAATAAAATCTCATTATTCACATCCTCTTGGGAGGTTCAGAGAATGCAGCCAGGCAAAACTCCTCAAAACAGTACCAGAAGCCATAACTCTGAAAGAATTATCAACTGAGTCATACATACATTGTAAGCAGAAAGCAGTGACTAGTACAATAAGAGAAACTAAATACTTTGAAGCAGATGTTTCCTGAAAAGAAGAAACTGCACCAAACATTCCTTATACTTGCACTATTAGTCAGAATAAGCATTAACAATCCTAACTAAAATCAAAGTTGCAGAAGCATAAACTATTTTTCCAAACCCATCAATAATCTTACTTTACTTATCAGAAAGAATATGATAGGAATTAACTAAATGTTAAGCAGCAGTAGGAATAAGCAAACGTATATCTGCTGGGTCAGGACACTGCAGTGGTGGTGCTGCGGTCGCGCTGTCGCCTCTCAGTAAGACGTTGTCTTGTTTGATTCTCAGCTAGAGCGTCTTCTGTGTGGCGACGTGAGTGAATGGGCGTACCTTTGTTGAAGGTTGTGCATCAGGGCTGGCAACTCGGCACATAAAAATCTACTGCCAATCATTAGCGGACCGAAGTTCTGCTGTGGTGACCCCTAACCGGGAAAAGCCGAAAGACACAACAACATATCTGCTGGGTCAGGCTTGGGAAGAGTGTATAAAAACGGAAAAAGACAGAGGAACTTTATACATTCCAGCTGCCATTTTAGGGGCACCTGGCTGGGTATCAAGAAAAATACAGGCAGAAACTCAAATGCTCCAAAGCTGACAGAACTGGAGAAAATGGTGAAGGTTCAGGCAATTTCTTCTGTACAATCATAAAATTGCCTAAGGGACTGAGAAACCTTAGCGTACCCCCATTGAAAACACTGGCACATTCTGGAAATGGTCTGAGAGAGACATGAACATTAAAGAATCAGAAATTGAGCTTTCCTCTGAGTCTGAATGAAAAAAAAAACTGAGGAGAAAACCTGTATCCTTTTATCTTACAGTCCATATTCAGAATCGTGAACTTCTTCAAGAAAGGAGGATTTTTGTTATTTCTTTTACCACAAAGCACTAAATAAAAAAGATCAAAAGCTTGAATAAATCCGCGAGCCAGACCCAATAAATTACTCCTGTCTAAGGAAGTTTGAGGAGGAGTAGATACATGCTTATTTTATTGTTTTTTTTTTTGAGAGAAAAAAATGGAGCCAACAGTTTTATGAATGTTAGCAGTAGCATGCAACATTCTGACCAGATAGGAAGCCATCCTTGTTCCCTCTCCCAGGACCAACAAGAGTGGCTCTCCTTTGCTTGCTGAGGGGATCCCAACAGCTACAGAGAATGTGGCTAACCCCTGGTCATTGTGGCTGTCCATCGTACACCAGAAGGATGCGGGGTAAATAATGAATGGTCTAAGGTACAACAAATGACCACAGCATAGTCACCACCTGGGGCTGAGGCCAATTGCTAGCCTGCTGTGGTGACAAATTTGCTTGCTTTATTTTTTTCTTTTTGTGGCAGGAAAAAGGACTGACCTTTGGACCGACTGTTTGTCGAGCCAAAAATGATGCCTCTTTCCTGGGGAAAACATGCAGCAAATGCAGGTAAACATTGAAAATCTTTAATATTCACTTTATTCACACAAAAACACAGTAAAAATAACCTTAAAACACTTGCCAAACCCAAAACAAAATAAACACAAATTATCTATAGACAAAAAGTTTTTTAAATACTTTGAAATACTTTTAAATTGACAGGACAAAATGAGTGCTCTCATTTACAAGTACAATATTGTCTTGTGACAGTCTGTTAAAACACAAACTACTAGCTTTAAAATAACTTTCCTGAAGAGGAAAATGTTAATATTCACAAAGATAACTAAATTCAAGTTTTATTTCCCCAAAGGGATGTTATCTGCCCAGCAAAGGAACAGCACAAGCCAACCATCAGTTCGCAAAATCCTTAGAGAAGGGTATTCTTTGGTGTCAGTAAAGCTCTGAAAAATTTGGTGCCCAAATGTGTCTTTTTGTCAGCTCAGCTCAAGCTGCCTGACAGTTTGAGTGTGCAGAAGGAGCTTGGCAGGATATAACCCACATAGCTAAGGCAGTAATAAATATGATGAACAGCAATAATTTCAGCTACCTTAGGAATGCACATTCAGCACCTAAATCAAAATGCAAAAAAAAAAAAAAAATATATATATATATATATATATATATATATATATATATATATATATCAGGTGGGGGTAAAAGAAGTAAATCCTTCATATAATAAATATAACAGGGGATCTGTTTAAGTAGGGAAGGGGTCATTTCATAGGTGTGGAAGGTCACTAGGGGAATACTCTGTGCAAAGGGTTTCAAATAGTTAAGAGTCCTGTAAATTCCAGAATGCCAGGTCTCCTTTAAGAAGGCAGTGAGATACAGAGAAGAGAGATTGTTGTAGATTTTCAGCAAATTAAAAACCTTGAAGGCATTCATTTCTCTTTGTAAGGGATCTTTGTACTTTCACCGTTTGCACCAGCTGGGTTGTGAGTAGATCACATAAAAGGATGCTGTGTTTGCAACTGATCTTGTGAAGGGGGTGATTACTTCTGTGGTACACCTCTCACCTCCATAAAGATCAGTTGTACAACAAGATATGTTTTTCAGATGGCAGTGACTATATGGATATCAAATGAAAGGTCATAATCTTCAAGGCCTTTTACTAGTTGGTCAGTTTTTACCTGTCTCCCATCAGTAGAGCATAAAGCTGGTGGGATGTTCTTAAAAAATGCCAGGATAGTCAATTTTTTAACACTGAAGTTAATGCCACTAGTACTGCACTATTAGTCTACAAATGTTTAGTGCTGCCTCAAGGGAATGTGGAGTCAGCATCATCTGAATACAAAAACTAAAGAAAATTCCTCAAACAGATGGTGGAATCATCTTCGAACATCTAGTTGAGTAAAGTACTTCTGTCTTATCCATAAGCTTTGAGACTTGTCAGCCTTTAATATAGCAGAGATCTTTATTTCCTTGCAAAGTCTTGAGTGAGTTAGATTAAAAAGTAGTTTTTCTGGGGCCTTAGAAGGTAAATGTCTAATTTCTCTGTCATAATTGTTCATAACATTTAAAGCTAGCTCATACATACATACAGGCCTATGTTAAACTGCCGAAAGTACACAAACGTGAATCCCTAAATGCCGACACATAAAGAGTGAATTGCAAGTACACCGAATGTCAATTTGCACGAACTTCAAATTATCAAATTGCCATAGTTGTCCACGCCATGTTTAGTAAGGTAAAACGTGAGTAGGAGATCCCCTTATCCGGTAGCTCACTAACGTAAATGTGCGATAGTTACTGACCTTAGGGTTAGGATGCGGGTTAAGGTAAGTGCATATATAGTAATTTATTTTGTTTGGGTAGGCAGTATGTAGCGGGCAGTGGAGTTGGCCATCTATGGCAATTTGATATTTTGAATTTCCCGCTTATAGACGTTCGGTGTTGTTGCGGTTCGCTGTTTATGTGTCGGCCTTTTGGGATTCGCCTTTGTGAGGTTTCGGCATTCTAATATAGACCCCATGCATACACCTTGGTCTAAAAGGTCAAGAGCTTAAAATCATACTTGAAAAATTTGACTGTGACTATAATGTGAGGTTACTACCTTTAAAGTATGTTTTCTAATTTACAATTAGTTTGTAAACAAATCATATTCATGTCAAAGATGGTGTTAACTACTATGCATTTTTGTTATAACTATGTTGACTGGTGCATTTTGCACATGTGAAGTGACTGGGTTTCTTTTTAAATTAATGTTTGCTCTGATGAAGTGTTAAGGCATACAGATGAGACAAAAGTGCTTAACTCAAACATTTCATGGTGATCCTATTTTCTGTGCTGGGGCTTTCTTCAGCTTTTATTTTTGTGTGATTTGGAAATATTAGTTGTTGTCAACAGCTTTTTATCTTTTGCAGTTTAGTAACCTGCACACACACACACACACACACATATATATATATATATATATATATATATATATATATATATATATATATATATATATATATATATATATATCTGTATATATAGTAAACCAGACATAAGAGTCAGCTTTGTCATGTGAGAAAAAGCATGCCAACTGATTAGAAATACAAGGGACTCCATTGGTAGCAGGGGTGACAGGATTTTTTAAGTTCACATCCTGAGGTTATAAACTATTCCATTCTGGAGTACAGTGTCAAACACATCAGCCAGACTGAAGTAAGCTACTTTGGTTTGATGAATGACATGATTTTTCTGAGCTATGATACAGAATTAGAATTGCCTAAACATGGTGAGGCCTTTCTGTGTCTAATTATGGTGGCTTCCAAAAAAGCAACTACTAGAAAAAATCAAAATCTAAACCAAATATACTAGAAGCCGTGAATATTGTTACAGAGATAAAATAACTGGAAATGAGATATTTAGAGAAGGTTAGCATCAAACTACATAGGAAAAAATGGGAATTGTGGGAATAATACATACAGGGGAGGGATGAGGTTTAAAAATAGGCAGGACTTAAATAAGCTCTGTAATGTTTACTGAAAATGATTGGGTAGATTATAAGTGATGTATAATGTTTGCAACTGTGAGGGTGTCAGTATGGTTTGTGATGTAAAATGCTTGCAACTAGGATTGTGTCGGTGTGGTTTGTTTTCATTTATATAAATGGATGATTGCCTGTGTCATAAGCGATGGTTAAATAAAGATGTTTCTTGTTTAAAAAAATGGCAGGAATGAATAATGTATGTAATGTTGCTTAGGTTATATGATATACAGCAATATATATGAAGTATGATGTTTGTAAACGTGAACTTGTTAATATAGTTTGGTTCTTTTATATAAATGTACATTTGCCTGTGTCACAAGTGATAATTCAATAAAGGTGTTTAAAAAAAAAACTTCATCCATGGAGGTCCTCTCACTGTGAAAAAACTATGAGATTAAGCAAGTAATATCTACCTTTGACAAGACTGTAATGGGTTAGGTTATGAAGAAGGAGGTTTCCTGTGTCAATATGGATAAGTTCCATGAAGATTCTCTTCATCACCTTTCACAATAAACTTATGAGGCTGCTTGGTCTGTAATTAGTGAGGTCTGAGGAAGGGCTTCCTTTTGGATTGGGAGCACAATAACTAATTTTCAGATACCAGGTACATAGTTTTAATTCATTCAGTTAAGAATGGTTGTAAAGGGGGTATAGTAAACTGTTTCCAATTGCACAGATTAGGCTTCCTCATATGTCATCTGATCAGATGGAACACTGGTTCCATCACAATGGAAGGCTTCCTCATATGTCATCTGGTCACATGGAACACTGGTTCCACCTCCATGGAAGGCTTCCTCATATGTCATCCGGTCACATGGAACACTGGTTCCACCTCCATGGAAGGCTTCCTCATATGTCATCTGATTACAAGGAACACTGGTTCCATCTCCATGGAAGGCTTCCTTATATTTCATCTGATCCCATGGAACAGGTAGTTCTGACCTTACTGAGGACAGAGGTAATCATTTTGAGTGCAATGTCAGGTGGGATTATGCTGCAGGAGAATGCATAGATGAAGTTACACTTTGTGGTCTGAGATTTGCTCTAAACAGTATGTTAATATGCAGGCTATATATGATGGCTCTGTTATGGTGATACAATTTTATTCTAGCTCACCATATTCTTGTTTTATCCTCTTAATTTTTCAGTTTTCTTAAGTGTAGAGTCATTCATTGCTTGTAACTGGTTTAATGTTACTCTTTCTTTATGTACTGTCAGCTGCATAAACAAACTGGTCCAGGGCCCCTTTTTGGCCATGACTCGGGGAAAGATAGTATTATTATCAAAAATGACATATACAATACATAGCCAAGGTGTGACAGTGAATAAATAAAACATTAAACAACATTTATAAAAAAAACATACAGTACTTATGCCTAAATATATATGTCAAATACATTTCATTATAAATACAGAATTGTATATTGGCATATCGCACAGCTCACAGCAGTGTAATATGCTATTACAGTGCAATGAACTAGGGATCAGCTTGTGAATATTGCATAGCTGTACAAATAAATAAATAAATAAATAAAAAGTGGAAATAATTATATTTATATCATTTTTGTTGTCCTTAGATAATGTCAAACCAGTACAGTCAAGCCTAAGAACTCATGTAACATTATGTTAGCCCATGTCTGTATAGCACTTACATTTACTTTTTTTGAACAGGTAGTCTATGAAAGTTCTTTTGAAAGTCAGTATCTGGTCTATATTTGTAATATTCTCTTAGAGATTGTTCCAAACAGCTGGAACTATTTTGGATAAAGCTATTTCACAGATACCAAGTATGAATGGGGGCCTCTTTAAACTGTTTATCATCACTATTTCTAATTATTTCTAATACTATACTATTGGTTTCCAAACTGCAGTCTACCAAATATTGGCAGACAGAAGCCATCATTTAACGTTTTGTAGATGACTGTATTGAGCAATAAAGTAATGCTAACTGTAGCAGGTAGCCAATTGTTTGAGAGGGGTGTATATCAAAAGCTCAAACACTGAAAAGTTTGAATATCAAAACCTTAAACTGGAAACCTCGAAGACTGAAAATATCAAAAGCGCGGAACATCGAATTCTTTCCCAGGGAAAGAATTTGGTGGTCCGTTTCCACGGCTTCTCTATTTCCTCCACTGTGGTGTGATCGGAGTTGGTATATTTAAGTAGGGGGTGTGTGTGGGGGCACAGCCCCTCACATTTGAAATGGTTTGTAGTGTTCATGTGTTTCGCATTTTGTACTGGAACAGCAATTTTTTTCCCAGGGAAAAAATAGCTGTTCTCAGTCTTTGAGGTTTTCAGCTTTCGTGGTTTTGGGTTCGATGTTATGACATTCGAAGTTTTGATACTTCGATGTTGTGATATAAACCCGTTTGAGAGTAATGCAGTGATGCTTGTGTTTGTCAGCTAGGTGTATGAATGTAAATATTTTATTCTCAGCTGACTGAATGCATGCAATATTGTGTGCATGGAGGATGGCTTTACTAGCATCAATGGTCAACAATTAAACATTTTGAATGAACATTTAAGCTGAATTAATACTTTGTTGATCTGGGCTTCTGTGTGTTGGTGGAATGTTAGGCTTTGGTCTAAGATCAGTCTGTAGGTACCTAACTGCAATGATAGCAAGAGGGGTGTCCAGAGGGCCTGTAATGCTGAAGTTAAGAATGTTGTTTAGTTTTCGAGAGCTGCTGAGTAGCATCACTGTGTTTTTTTTCTTTTACTTTCTGTACTAATGACTAACTTATTTTTTTACAAAGTTAGTTCCACATAACTTCAAGATCCTTCTAAAGTTCAGTGCTTAGAATGGATGACCTTTTGATGGACTTGGTCAGAATAATATCATCTGTGTAAATTATGTAGTTAATATGAGGTAGAACCCAGGGTAGATCATTAATATACAGTGAGAATAACAGATGGCCCAGGACTGAACCTTCCGGGACCCAACATGTTATGTTCCCAGTTTGTGTGGCACTGTAAAATCTGGTCAGTCACAAAGTTCTGCTTTCACAATAGTTCTGAAAGCATTGCACTGCTTCTATGGAGAAACCCGCATCTGGCAGTTTGTGCAGCACAAGTAACATGGTGAATAGTCTCAAAGGCTGTCATAAGATCTGAAAGGATGGCCTCCTTAGCTTTATCTTGCTCAATGTTTATAATGTTGTGGATGGGCAGTGAATATATAGCTGTTAGAGTGCTAAAGTTAAGCACAAACCATGTTGGCTATCAGTGAGGATTCCATGTTTTAGTGGGTACTCAAGAAATTGATCACATACTATTTTTTCAAGTATCTAAGCAGCTGGGTAGAGATTGGCAATAGGGCAGGGGCGGCTCGTGGCATCGGGCTGCCGGACTGCAGCCCCCTCAACATAAAAAATAGAAAGGAAAATAAATTTTTTAAAATTTCGCGCATGCGCAGTAGTCCCGACTACTGTCAGTCTGTGTGCATGCTCAAGGCAGTCCAGCAGTCCCCATAGGGGGACACAAGGAGACGTCTGTGCACTTTTAAAGTGCACAGACTCGCTAGGATTATGGGTCGCGTCCGGACTGCAAGAGCAGCAGCAGGACCCGGGAAGTAGCATTGGGATCTCATCGGGCTTTGCTTGGGATCTCGCGGGTCTTTGAGTATTGCACGGGAAGGATGTACGTTAGCTGGATATATTCAGGTAAGTGTATGGTGCTTTTTACCTTTATTTTACAATATTTATTTGTGTGTGTATGGTGCTTATGCTTTACTGGAGTTTGTGTGTGTATGGTGCTTATGCTTTACTGGAGTTTGTGTGTGTATGGTGCTTATGCTTTACTGGAGAGAGAGTTTGTGTGTGTATGGTGCTTATGCTTTACTGGAGAGAGAGTTTGTGTGTGTATGGTGCTTATGCTTTACTGGCGAGAGAGTTTATGGTGCTTATGCTTTACTGGAGTGTGTGTGTGTGTGTGTGTGTGTGTGTGTAAATGCCCCAGGTGCTTATGGTGGTGTGGTAGGGAATACCTCAGGCTTGAACCCTGTACCCTGTATGCAGGTGTTAAAGACTTGAGTTCCCTACCCACCACCATTTGTAAAAAAATTGCAGATTTTTGCCTCATATTCGATCTGATCTGTTCCTCATAATATCTGTGGTTTGTAAATGCTGTAATGCTTGATATTTGATGGTGTAGTAGTAGCATTGTTGCCTCACAGCTGCAGGTTCTTGGGTTTGATTCTTGGCTGGGGTTCCTTCTTTGTGGGGTCTGTATCTTCTTCCTGTGTTTGTGTGGGTTTGCTTTTGTTTCCTCCCATGTTACAAAGACATGTCTGCATTATTTCTTCCTGGGCCTCTGCTGAAAATTGTTTATTTGTTCCAAGTCACACTGTCCTGATTAAAAATGTTAAATAAAATTGACAGGCATTTGAATTTCAGACTTAAGGGTTTCTGAATGTTTAATTCCTTGTATATTTGATGGTGCAGTGGTAGTATTGTTGCCTCACAGGTATAGGTTTTCTGGTTTGATTCTTGGTTGGGGTGGCTTCTGTGTGGAGTCTGCATCTCCTCCATGTGTTTGTGTGGATTTGTTCTGGTGCCCTGCCATTTTACAAAGACGTGTCTGCAGTTTTAATCCCTGCTGAAAATTGGTTTTGTTCTGTCCGCAGTAAAATTGACAGGCATTTGAATTTCAGACTTCAGGTTTCTGAATGTTTAATTCCTTGCATAATTGATGGTGCGGTGGTAGTATTGTTGCCTCACAGCTATAGGTTTTCTGGTTTGATTCTTGGTTGGGGTGGCTTCTGTGTGGAGTCTGCATCTCCTTCCTGTGTTTGTGTGGATTTGCTCTGGTGCCCTGCCATTTTACAAAGATGTGTCTGCAGTTTTAATCCCTGCGTCTCTGCTGAAAATTGTTTTTGTTCTGTCCGCAGTAAAATTGACAGGCATTTGAATTTCAGACTTCAGGTTTCTGAATGTTTAATTCCTTGCATAATTGATGGTGCAGTGATAGTATTGTTGCCTCACAGCTATAGGTTTTCTGGTTTGATTCTTGGTTGGGGTGGCTTCTGTCTGCATCTCCTCCCTGTATTTGTGCGGATTTCCTCTGGTGCCCTGCCATTTTACAAAGACGTGTCTGCAGTATTAATCCCTGCGTCTCTGCTGAAAATTGTTTTTGTTCTGTCCGCAGTAAAATTGACAGGCATTTGAATTTCAGACTTCAGGTTTCTGAATGTTTAATTACTTGCATAATTGATGGTGCAGTGGTAGTATTGTTGCCTCACAGCTGTAGGTTTTCTGGTTTGATTCTTGGTTGGGGTGGCTTCTGTGTGGAGTCTGCATCTCCTCCCTGTGTTTGTGTGGATTTGCTCTGGTGCCCTGCCATTTTACAAAGGCGTGTCTGCAGTTTTAATCCCTCCGTCTCTGCTGAAAATTGTTTTTGTTCTGTACGCAGTAAAATTGACCGGCATTTGAATTTCCAACTTCATGTTCTTCAGAATACATAGTAGCACAACCTTTTTTTTAGCAATTTTCTAAGTTTATAAGATGAATATTTTAAATTTGTCCCTATTTTTGGGACTGTATTCCCCCATTATTGGCTTCGTCCAGGTTTTTGTGCTAAGGTTGACAGCTATGGCAAGAACTGAATTCACTGAATATGTTTGAGGGCTGTATTCCCTCATTACTGGGTTTGTCCAGGTGTTTTGTACTAAGAGGTTGACAGCTATGGTGAGAACTGAATTCACTAAATGATAGCCATTTAAGTTTCAGTCTTCCTCTCTTTTACAAAGCAGCTGATGTGGCGTAGTGGTATGTTACTCTGACTGTTTTTTGCTCAGGGACCTTGGCAGTAAAATATATGTTGGCAACACAACATTTTATTCTAGCAACTTTCCAAGATTATACAAGCAATGTTTAATGTGTCCCTGTTTTTGGGCTTTTGACCCCCCCCCCAATACATACATCCTGAGGGGCAACAGACACTTTATTTTTCGATGAAACCATGAAATATAAAGGTGATTGCTAGCAGCAACCGCTTCATTAGTTACAGATTTCTTTAATGTGGAATTATTTAGATGACTGACTTCAGAGATTGTGCATATTTACTGATAATGGACTGTAGAATTGTGCATATTTACTGATAAAGGTGGACTGTAGAATTGTGCATATTTACTGATAATGGTGGACTGTGGAATTGTGCATATTTACTAATAATGGTGGACTGTAGAATTGTGTATATTTACTAATAATGGTGGAATGTGGAAGTCTGAGTAGACTTTTTTATGATAAATGTTCTCAACTGGGCAGTTTTGCCATTATGGGTGCATATGGTTTGTTTCATTGCTTACTGGAAAAAATGTTCAAAACAAATTTAAAACACCCTGTAACAAGTGTACTGTATTGTACAAGGAATATAATTTTAGTACAATGAGGAAGGTGTATCAAAGAGCACATGTATGTTTCATATGCAAGGAGCCTATGATTGAAAACAGCCCAAAATTAATCTTTATCTGCCACTGGCAAAATGTATTTTCTTTGAATGTGGGTTTCAATGCTGTTTCAATGAATGTGAGTTTCAAGGGCAGAGAAGTTTTAATGCTAAGTTTTCATTGTGAGACTGTATTGCTTTGTTTAACAGATGACTTAGTGTTTGTGCTGTAAAATACAAAATAAAACTTTCAAATGAAGTCCAACTCATCATAGAAGTAAAGAAGTATGCACATTAGTGTTTATGGTAAATGGAGTGAAATAGCCAAGTATAATGGTTCATTGGAATGGCTGCAGAGGCTCCATTCAACATTATTTTGTCAGGGGGGGAAGGGCAGCAAACTCAGACAGGCCCGGCTGAACTATACCTCCCAACTGTCCAGATTTTCAAAGAATGAATAGATTTTTGCTTCTTATTTTTGGTTTGTTGTTCATAAAATTTGTAGTTTTAATTCCTAAATGATTTGCCAGAAGTCACTCAATAAGTTTCAGACTTCATAACCTTCAGAAAAATGCACGTTAAAGTAAGAGCTGTTCTATCAACTGTCTCAATTTATACAAGAGCAATTTTTAGTACTGTTTATATCTGTCCCCAATATATTTGGCCTTGTTCAGATTTACTGCATTAACAGGTTGAGAGGTACATGCAAATAAATTGCTTTATAGAATTAGGCATAGCCAACCTCTCAACTGTCCCCAATTTTTGGCTCAAAATGTTGCTCTTCCCCCTTATAATCCCTCCGCAAAATAGCAATTTTGGAAGAAAACATGGAGGGTTTACAATTAAGAAATAACTGTAATAATCAAAGTTATAGATTACTTGAAATGCATGTAGATTCTTTTATATTTTGTCAGCTGCTCAAGGTAGCAGTACTAATATTAAAGTGTCCCTTCTTTGACAGGTAGCAGCTGTATTGTGTGTCTATTTTATATTTTTGCATCACATTTTGTCCATTTTCATAAAATTGTGTTTTTGGCAAATTAGTGACAAATCACTAAAGACTGAAGTTAGAAAATGACAGACATTTGAGTTTCAGATTTTATACCCTTCAGAAAATTCATACTAATGCAAGACCTATTCTATTATCTTTCTAAGTTTATTAGAGCAATATTTAAAACTTGTCCTTATTGTTGGGCCTTTGTCCCACTTCTGTGTATGGCTTTGTCCAGATTTCTTGCTCTTGAGGTTGAGAAGTATGACAAATGTGTCAGGGCCATCACAGTCAGCCAGAGAGATTTCGAATTGTGACATGCTTGTTGCTCCCCACTCCCCCATGTAGTGACTCTGGATGTGTCCAAGCAAGGCAAGGAGTAGTTGTATCTACCTTGGATGGGGAGGACACACTGCATAAGTACTACAGTGGCTTTTCATCTGTCCTTGATTTTGCAGAATGGTCTGGTTTCTGTCATATTTTTGTACTGTTGATTTATGCTTATTACTCAAAGTGCCTGTTGCTCTGTGTTTTTAAGTAGCAATGCTTTAATGACCATAAGGTAAGCTTGTCTGAGATCGTAAGATGCAAGTAAGCTTTAATAAGCATACTGTTAAAGAATTGCCAACATTGAAAGCCTTTCTGTTGTTGCCATGCAGAGAATACTTAACTAGATAATGTATAAGCCTTGGGTATTAAAGGACAGGATTCCATTATTTTAAAAAGCTCATTACACTTGTTGGAGACTTCCAGTCATTTCTACAGACTTTACCCGTAAACTAAACAGAATGCCAATCATGTGTGGTCCATAACCTGTACAGTAATCCTTTAAGCAATGTATCTTGAGCTTGTTTCTTGTTTGCTTTTCATTTTTTACTTTTATCATGTTTTCCCCATGAAACAAGTTGTCAGGCAGCAGGTCTTTTTTGGATAAGCAACATTTTTACAAGTGGGGGCATCACATATATTTCTACTTTCAGCATGTTACTTGGTACTTTAATAAAGCTGAATATATTATAATTAGGACTGCAGTGCAAGGAGAAGTGGTTTGAGTTGAGTGCTTCTGTTTTTTCTTATACTTGATTTTGACTGGCATTCCAGTAATGTATTTAAAAAGTAATTTATTTTTTCATGCCTCACAACCTTTTGTTTCCATCTAGATATTAAGTAAGCTGTCATGCAGCCAATGCATTGAAATATTTTTATTCTTCTACACTTATTTTTGTCTTGATTGGACTTTCATAATGATGGTTTGCCACCCAGGGCAGCGTATTTAATTAAAGTTAGTTTTTTGTGGTTTTGTGCATAGCTCCTCCCCTTTCTGGTTGACCACACCCCTGACCCCACCCATTCAGCTGTCTCCTGCAGCCCCCTGTGATTTGAAGTCACCAGCCACCACTGCAATAGGGCAAAAGTCAGTTACAGAGATTAGGGGAAGACATTTTGCCAGGAAAAATATTTAAAGCTATAAGGGAGATTTTTGTTGATAAATGACAGATTAAAATGTATGCCAGTGACTTAATGAAAGCTCAGACAGCTAATTTTATGGGGTATAAAATGTGAAACTTGGGATTTTTACCTGAATCCAAGTTTTCAAGGAGTTTTCATATCTCTTCAAGATTGTGATGTGGAAACAATGGTTTTAAAAAATGTCTGTAGAAAAAAAATGAGGGTGGTAGGTGATGGGGGAATACTGACATTTTGACATGGATGGGAAATCTTATTCTTGCTCAGGATACTATAACTGCATGCTTTTGGGAAAACCTTGGAAGTGCTGAGTTGTTTTATTACTTTCCAAAATTATTTTGGTTGTCCAAACTAAGTAGTTTGTACTTGTTGGGCATATTCAGTTTTGCCACAACTGATTTTCAATCTAGTTTAGTTTTTAAAATGTTGCTATATTTGAACGTGTGTGTACAGGATGGTTCCTTTTTCCATTCTGCCCAGGCTTCATCTCTGTTTTTTAGTATTTGTTTGTAAGCCAAGGGGGGTATATACCTTGAAGTCTAGTTCTTTCACAAAAAAAGTTTATCCAGAATGAGAGAGAGAAGGTTATAGGCAGTGGAGAAGACAGTTATGGGGTCACTACACTGATAGCAAGAGACATTCCAGGCCTTGTTGTATTGCATGAAACAGCATCTGCAGTAGAATCAGAGATTATCCTTGTTGTCATAACATTGGTTTTAGTTTTTTTCTAAACCTCTTTTGCAGTCATGTTAGAAAGAAAATGCTTAGGACACTAAGCAAAAGTCTCTTTGGAAGCAGATAGACAATGCTTCCTTGCATTTATAAAAATTATTTAAAAATAAATACAATTTATAAATAAATAAATGTAAGATTTATATTTTTGGTGTAAACATTAATATTTAATAAAATACCTTTTGAGTTGCCCCACTTAGATATAATGAAGTTAAATCCCTTTTTATGACTTGTAGTTGTGACAAGGGAAAAACATTTGCTTAAGTTTTTAATAATTTTATTCAGCATTGTCTCCCCCTGCAGTTACAGTGTACTCTTAATCAGCAGCTTCCACATCTTCTCCTGGTAGCATATATCTCTTCCCCCAAAACCAACTCTGCCTTTTTCTGATTGGTGTAAATTTGGCTTCAGACCTTGTTTAATGTTGTTAGATTATCTGTCAGCCAATCATGGTGAGCTAATTAGAACAGAAGCATTACTTAATTCTTCCATACCTTTAGTATCTATTTTCTATATTTCCATTTAACACCCATAGCTCATTATGGCTTTGTGATCTTTCTTTTGGCTGGTTTCCATTACTAAATGACTTACCAATTAATAACAGGTTACATAAGAAAGGCCATGGCATAAGTAACAAAATAACACTATGATTATGAATCTAGGCTATCCTATAGTGAATATATTAATCAGTGTTGTTACTTGTTATTCACATTTCATATTTATATTAATATTTGCATAACTGACAGCTACATGTTATTGAAAAGCATAGTTTTAAATGCCATGATGGGCAACAGAAAATAAATTGCCACAGTCAGTGAATAGTGCATAATACTGGAGAGATTGTAAGGCATTTCCTAGGAATTATGAAGATATGCAATATTTCTCTATGTAAATTAATATTTCTGAGACAAAAGTGATTGACAAACTATTGCATGACATTAGGAGAAACCATAGATGATGCTAAAGAAGCTGTCTTTAGTTGTATATCTTGCAAGATATCCAATATCATTTTTGATGTTAATTATACAAATAAAATGTTCCTGTTCTTGCAAATATCTCAGTAAACAATCAGTCAGAAAAGAATTTCCTGCTATCATGTGAAAGTCTGAGTCTGGAGTTAGAAAAATACCTTGCCACTATCTGCCTAGGCTGTTGATTTCTCATGGTTTGAAAAATTGTTTGTGAAACTTATAGAAAAAAATAAAACTAGTACATACCCTCATACTCCCTCCCATCCTCTATGGTTCCCCCATCTTTACTAACCTTCCACACATCTCTAAGCAAGAAACTACAATCATGCTATTATAAAATTGCAAGATTTGCCTCTGGCCTACCAAATGGCACACACCACTGCCAGTCCATAAAGTAATTGAAATGGTTTGAATTGCCCCACTACCTCCAATACACCCAACTAACTCTTGCTCATAATTAATATCCAACCCATAAAACTGCCTTTCACTATGCTCTATCCTACAATCCTACATCCTCACCTGGAATCTTCAATGTACTAATAAACAAATTCTAAGCATATCCAAACCCAGTAAGAGAGATGGAAAAAGCTTGTACTCCCACTCCATAGTAAAATTATGGAATGCCCTAATCCCTTCTATTACACAACTTGATTCCATAAAAACCTTCAAATTCACTCTAAAAAGCCTCTTTCTTAACAATCAAATCTGTCCTTGTGCCCAGAACTATAGACCACCGTAATCAGATTCTAAGACTTTGTTGACTAGTGTGACTATCTTATCTTTCAAGTAATAATTTGTAAATCCTCTGAATTCCATTGATGATTCTATATCAGTTAAGGTATGTCTATTGCTGTCTTGTCTTTATCAACACTATTTAGGCTAAATCCTTAACTTCCCATGTATTTGGAGTGCATAAATGAACTGTTTATTGTGAATGTGTATACTGTCTTTTTCTCTCCATACAATGAATGACATTAAAAACGCTGTATGTATACTACCAACATCTAACCACATTGTATAAAACTTTGTGCACTGTGTATGACTAATCGCTAGGAAACTGTATAAACATTTTTGTACACTGTTTTATTATTGTAAATAATATCTTGCTGTAAAATTTTGATCTGTAACTAGAGCTTTTCTCCCTGGGCCTCCACTGAAAATGGGTTTCTGACCCAGTGGACTTTTCCTGGCAAGAAGTGTCAATAAATAAATAAATAAATAAATAAATCAATGCATAAATAAAAAGGCATACATTTGAGTATCAGAGTGTATCTCCTTCAGAAAATGTATGATAACACAAATCCTGTTATTCAAGCAACTTTCTAATTTTAAGAGAGATATTTAAAATCTGTTCCTATTTTGGAGCCTTTGTTCCTCCTTTATTTTAGGCTTTATCTGGGTTTCTTGAGCTAAGAAGTCGAATGGTATGCAAACCTCTTAACTGCTTTTGCTACTGCTCAGTTTTTCTCTCTATCTCACACACACACACACACACACACACACACACACACACACGCACACACATACTTTACTTTCTTTCTTTTTTATGTTTCTTCTAATTTTACAGATTCTAAACAGCAAAAGCACTGCTTAATGAGTGTAAAATAATGGCTCGCTTGCTCTCACATTCATGCATGCATACACTCACACACACTTTTCTATTTTTTTTTTTTATTTTACACGCGCTAAACAGCAAAAGCACTGCTTAGCAAATGTAAAATAATGGCGTCTGTTATGTACATTACAGTTTAAGCTCCACAGCGGCTTAATCAGCGGGCATTACCTATACATTAACACCCTGCTGGAAAACGTCCATTCTTCAATTAGAGTGGTGATGTACAGGTTGCCCATTCTCTAAAATACATTATTGTCTTGATTTAAAGACTATGAATGCACTATTATCACTGTATAACAGTGATCGTACTGATGCCATTGGTATTGTACCTTTTTAATAACTTTTACTATCCAGAAGATATCTCCATCTGTACTGCTTAGGATTTTTTAATTTGATTTTTCAGAAAATGTTCTTGACTGTGAAGATGTGGGAAGTCTAATAGAGGCGTGGCACTTCACAGCTCAGAAATGTTAATGAGCTAAAGCACCTCCAGCTAACTGACGCTGATTAGTTGAAGTAGTTTTGCAAGATCAAGCAGAATGAGGTTTCTTATTAGATAATATAGCAATAACCTACGACGTCAGTGTGGTATATTGAAGATTTACCCATGGTTGGCGTGGTTTAATCACGAGGGCAAAGCCCGAGTGATTAAATAAAGCTAACTGTGGGTAAATTTTAATGTACCACAACCACGGAGTCAGTTATTGCTATTATACAATGACATTATTTAAGAAAAAAAATGCTTACTTTTCTTAAATAATGTCTTTGTATAACGGCGCATTACTGTTCTTCCGCGGCTGGTGGTATACTGCTTCCTTGTGTTGATGTACTGCGCATGCATATGGGACTTGCATTCCAACGTATACCCAGTACATCAGTGCTCAGGAAAGTAAGCAATGGAGAAAAGAAGATCTCCATTGCTCCTCTTTTCCTTTCTTTTTTTTTTAATTAAAAAAAAAAAAAAAGGTTCTGGATGTTTATGGTAGGTGAGAGACTGAATGGAGGAAATACAAGGGAAATCAGGTACGTGTCTTTAGTTTTAAACAACATACCTGATTTCCCTTGTGTTTTCTGCATGGTGTCTCTCTTGTATGTCCGGAGTCTGGACTACAAATTTTGTTTTTATTTTTGTTGAAAAAAAGTTAAAATTAAAGAATATACCAACAAAAAAAAGTCCAGGCAACCAGACATTTCTCTATTGGTATATTGTCGGATTTACAACTGGCACGCTGGTTGGGCTGGCCAATCAGTGTGCTTGTTTTAGAATGTTAATGGCCAGTCATTGTATAATAAAAAAAATTTTCCCATTTTCATTGTCAGTCTAATGTTTAATAAAGTTGTTGTGTTTCTTTTTATTTATTCCCATCAGATCTGTCTATTTTAACAAAAGCAGTCTGATAGGCAGATTTAGTTTTAACAGAATGTTTAACTGTCACCGCGGAGAGATTGAATGTCACCTTTAAAGCCACCAGGGTGTTTTTTTCATGATGTTTAACCAAACTTTGCATGTCTCCAACCTTTCTCATAAAAAATCTTGTTAATTCTGTAAAGAAATTGTTTCCTTCAGTAATACCATTCCAGAATTTTGATAATTTAATCCTTAGGCACCCTACCAGCAGGAGTGCATTGCTCTAAAATATAGCATGCCATATGAATGGTTTGTACTTAGAAAGTTTTTTTACTAAGCCTTTACATCAGTCCAAAGCAGGCCTACCATTAATTAACAGAAAAGCAATCAGCTTTGTCTGTCACTAGAAATGGGTTGTTAGACGTGGAGAAAAAGTTATAAAAATGACTGGAACAAGTTATACTTCCATAGAATCCTTCACTTCGTTCAGCTACATGGTCATCAAGTCCACCTGTTATCATTGCCTTGTAGTACCAGCACCTGGTACAACAGCCTTTAAATTAGTTACTGATTTAGTAAGCTGTCTCAGCCCTCAACACAGGTCACCCTGAACAGTGTGTAACATAAATACAGGAAATTAATAAGTGCAAAGTAGAATGGAACAGATCATGTGAATTTACAATACAGCTTGACAGAAAAGAAGAAGCTGTGTATGAGTCCCTGGCACGTGTATATGTGTGTGTGTGTGTGTGTGTGTGTGTGTGTGTGTGTGTGTGTGTGTGTGTGTGTGTTCAGGCGTGTCTGTGTATATGTGTGTGTGTGTGTGTGTGTGTGTGTGTGTGTGTGTGTGTGTGTGTCTGTGTGTGTGTTCATGCTCACATGTTTCTGTGTGTGTGTGTGTGTGTGTGTGTGTGTGTGTGTGTGTGCTCGCTCACGTGTGTGTGTATGCGTGCACACATATGTGTCTATATTTGTTTATACATGCATGCAAACAAGAAGGCAAGAGGAAGTGCATTCTCTTTAGACATATATGAAAAAACTAATCACAGTAGAAAAAAACAAATCAGTAATATATCAAGTAATATATATTAAAGACTTGAATTAGTCAGCAAGACATACTAGACACAATAATGTAGACATAAATGTAATTGACAAGAATTTCTTTTACTATAAGAAATGTTACCCATTAAAGACTTAAAGTAGACAGCAAAACATACTAGACCTAATATAGAAATAAATGTGATTGGCATGAATTCCTTTTAAAATAACAGAGTCATTCCAATATTAATTTTCCTTTCTGGAGAGCAGTATTCATGAATATTTTTTTCCACAGAACAGTCAGTGTAAGTCCATTGTAATAACTGTACAATAGTT
This sequence comes from Protopterus annectens, assembly GCF_019279795.1. Taxonomy (NCBI): domain Eukaryota; kingdom Metazoa; phylum Chordata; order Ceratodontiformes; family Protopteridae; genus Protopterus; species Protopterus annectens. The sequence continues at coordinate 1,398,165,851 of NC_056741.1, read as the reverse complement.
TTAGTGGGTTTGGCAGTCTAATTCATGAAAGATACTTTACTAACAGTAGCACAAAGTAGAATCCGCATTAGGAACCTACAACAAGGTGTGCTAACCATACCAATAAATCATAGTGCATTTCAGGTTCACCTGCATTTTTGTCAAGTCTAAACTCTCAGAAGCAGACTAGACATACCAGTCAAGGCTTCAGTTTGACAAATTATGCAATACATATGCATACATACATACATATATATATGTATATAGGTGTAGATAGATATATACATGTAAACTAAAAAAAAAAAAAACAGCTAAGCTAGAGTTTTAAGTGTGTAATACCTTAAACTTCCAGTAATGAGGTCCCATGAGATATATGCAAATAACCCCTTGAGGACATCAAGTGTTTCAGCTACATTGCTTATAAAGACCCATGACTTTTTACTTTGTAAGTCTTTATGGATACATTCAGACCAATAAAGCCAAACTCCACTGACTGTGTATATGCATGTTTCTGCCTTTTTATCGACGTCATCAGCATAGCATAAGTGGACTGTTAAAATCCCCATATATATATATATATATATATATATATATATATATATATATATATATATATATATATATAATTTTTCCAGGACAGCAAGTCTTCTCTCCCATACTCTTATGCTGGGGGATTTAACCCCACATCCCTTTTTTATGTATACTAACTCTGCAGTTTCTCTACCACGGAGAAAAGTGAAAAGCCCACACAATAAAATACTGCGTGTGCACAGGCAAAAACTATAACAGTAGTGATTTCCAAAAAAAAATGCAACTGCAGAAATCAACATTAGGGAAGTGCTGGCTAATGGTATATCCCTTTGCTGTACATGTGACCAAGTGTAGGCTAATGGTATAACCCTTTGCTGTACATGTGACCAAGTGTAGGCTAATGGTATAACCCTTTGCTGTACATGTGACCAAGTGTAGGCTAATGGTATAACCCTTTGCTGTACATGTGACCAAGTGTAGGCTAATGGTATAACCCTTTGCTGTACATGTGACCAAGTGTAGGCTAATGGTATAACCCTTTGCTGTACATGTGACCAAGTGCAGGATAATGGTATAACCCTTTGCTGTACATGTGACCAAGTGCAGGATAATGGTATAACCCTTTGCTGTACATGTGACCAAGTGTAGGCTAATGGTATAACCCTTTGCTGTACATGTGACCAAGTGTAGGCTAAGGGTATAACCCTTTGCTGTACATGTGACCAAGTGTAGGCTAAGGGTATAACCCTTTGCTGTACATGTGACCAAGTGTAGGCTAATGGTATAACCCTTTGCTGTACATGTGACAAAGTGTAGGCTAATGGTATAACCCTTTGCTGTACATGTGACCAAGTGTAGGCTAATGGTATAACCCTTTGCTGTACATGTGACAAAGTGTAGGCTAAGGGTATAACCCTTTGCTGTACATGTGACCAAGTGTAGGCTAAGGGTATAACCCTTTGCTGTACATGTCCAGTCCTGTATTTAGAAATGTACGACCCATTTCATATTTATTATTTATATATGTTTATATGTTTACAAAGTGACATCGTAGGCAAATGGAGGCTGAGGTAATTAAACCAAAGACTACAGGATGAAGAGCATTAGCTGTTCATATCCTTAATATTCTACAATAAATTGCCATATGGTTCGTTCACAGCGTGTTACACAACCTTTACTACATCATGATGCCACTTTCAGCATTGTGCAACAGTGTGCTTATGAACCACACCTGAAATGCCTCGTTGTGCTTCAGGACCCTGATGCAGTAGTGTGATAAAATGGGGCTTCTGTAATACCACACTATTCCAGGATATTTTTTATTTATTTCATGCTATGTTAAGTATCACAAAAACCAAACCCTGCCATTAAAGCTGAATGCCTCCCTGTACTACTATAAAATGGGTTCTACATAAGCTTATCCTATTACCAATTACCAAACTGTTATGGTTAGCTTTCAACTGTACTTCTCAAGACCATGTTAGAGATGGCTGTTTCTTACTGCTTTGTTTTCTTAGTGATTAAACATTAAGAATTCTATCTACCGCAGCAGCTAAAATGGCAGCATCCATCTCACATGTTTTCTTAGATTATATAAAATGATACTAATAAACTGTAATTAAAACTTTGACATCAGAAGAACAAAGAGGACAATACTGCTCTATCTATATGATATCAAGCATACCCTGATTGTTTAGTTTAATCATTCTATTGCTTTGTTCACATCACTCCTTTAAAAAAAATATTTCTTATACTATGCTATTAATATTATTATTATTATTATTACTATTATTAATTCTTTGGATTATTTTTTGAAAAAAAAAACGCAAGCCTGAAATGCTATTCTGTTTATGTAGCAAAAGTTAAAACAGTTAAGGTGATTTGCTAAGCTATGCTTTGATCAAAGTACCATACAGATTTAATGTTTCAACTGTAATCAATGGCTATTAAATGTAAAACAGTCTGTTTCCAGTTAAAATTTCTTTAACTATTCATAGTCAGAGTCAAATTAAGTTGCCAAATTATTGCTACTGTGTAGCACATATGCCACCTAGTGGTCTGAAGCAGGATATCATTCAAAAACATATTACTACATGCTGTACACTGTTTTTTGCTAACAAAAGACAAGATCATGTTTTATGAAAATATGAAAGCTAGTATAAATACATTTTTTGCCTTCATAAGGAAAGTTTAAAGACAGGATTTACAGATGATAAATAGACTGTCGGAATCAGTACCATACAGTGTACAAGCCATGTGAACAAATTATTCAGAAACCATTTATTTATGCAGTAAAAGTGTAATAGTGCAAATCTATAAAGAAGGCACCCCATCTGAGAATCAAACACAGCGTCTTGCTGTGAGGTGACAGTGATAGAATTTATGTATCATGTTAGGGTATAAGCAAATACTAGGAGAGTTTGAAGTATATTACACTTGATTAGTACGTCAGAACTGCTAGGGTAAATGATTCAAGACTACGAAGTATGGAGCATATTTAGAAACTAGAATATGAAAGAAAAGGTTATACCTGAAGGAATTCCATATTTAGCCTTGATAAAAGTTTGCAAAGACTTGTCTCAGCATAAAGTCTGTCATTTCTGTTACGTGACAATTATTTTAATTTTCTGGAAGTTTTATAACTGCAAAATATGACAAGCCAGAGTATGGCACTGTTCAAAAATGCAATTTTTATGAGGAATAGAATCCCTAAGGACGTAGTCAATGATAATGGAGCAGAATTTGTCAGCCAGAAATTTTGTATATTATAGGTTCATAGGTGATTATTAGGCTAATGGCACAAGAGTAGGTTCATAGGTGATTAATATGCTAATGGCTCAAGAGCATTTACAATCCTAGCCAATAATACCCAGGATATGACAGTAGTATATCTTAATTTCCCAGATATGGGATGGGGTGGTATCAGGGTAGTGTGTCTTATGGTGTTGGAGCCCTGAGTCATTTTATAGACTGACTCTGGAGAAGTGGATTTATGGTTCCCCATCTATTTATCCAAATTCTTTTTGAAGAAAGTGAGGGTCGGGCTTTGTCTTATGAAGATGAGCAGTTTATATCATGGATGAGGTAGCCTTTAGGATATAAATCTCTCTCTCCAGCAAGTTCTGTTAGAGTAAAAAATAAGGTTCAGATCCATGAAATGCATAACCCTCTTTTAATTTTTCTTGTGAATATGTAGCATTTTTATTAGGGATGGATCAGAGAATGCCTTTTAGGTCAGACATACATCACCTCTTAATAAACAATATGCGATGGAGTAAAGGGATAGGGCCTTTAGTTGGTCCGCATAAGACATGCATCTTATGCTTTGTATTTGTTTTAATGAGAAACCTTGGTGTAGGTGCCTGCTTAGGTACCTGCAGAAGGGAGCATTGTACTTGAATATGGGCCTGATGAGGGCTGAGTACAATGGCACTATGACTTCCTTTGACCTTGATGCCTTGCCTTTACGTATAAGCTGAGCCACACAGAAGGATTTCATCACTTCTGTAGCTACCTGGAGGTCAAAGTTTAGGTTAATATCTTATTGTGTTCCCAGGTCCCTTATGTGTATAATCAAACTTATTTTCTCTCTGTTTTACATTTGACATCAGGGCAGGTTGGTCATACACAATACACCCACAGTGATATATTAAGTAGTACTAGTGCTAGGGAGAGTCACACACTGATATATAAAGTAGTACTAGTGCTGGAGAAATCACTTATGGTGATATATGAAGTAGTACTAGTGCTGGGGAAAGTCAAACACAGTGATATATGAAGTAGTACTAATGGTAGGAAGTCATTTATAGTGATAAATGAAGTAGCACTAGTGCTGGGGAAGTCATTTATAGTGATATATGAAGTAGTACTAGTGCGAGATTCACACACAGTAATATATGAAGTAGTACTAATGCTAGGGAGAGTCACACACAGTGATATATGAAGTAGTACTAGTGCTAGGGAGAGTCACACACAGTGATATATGAAGTAGTACTAGTGCTAGGGAGAATCACACACAGTGATATATGTAGTACTAGTGCTGGGGAAGTCACAGATAGTCATATGAAGTAGTGAAGTACAAGAGAGTCATATACAGTTATATATGAAGTAGTACTAGTGCTAGGGAGACTCACACACAGTGATATATGTAGTACTAGTGCTGGGGAAGTCACAGATAGTCATATGAAGTAGTGAAGTACAAGAGAGTCACACACAGTGATATATAAGTAGCACTGGTGCTGGGGAAGTCACTTATAGTGATATATGAAGTAGCACTATTACTGGGGAAGTCATTTATAGTGATATATGAAGTAGCACTAGTGCTGGGGAAGTCATTTATAGTGATATATGAAGTAGTACTAGTGCTGGAGAGAGTCAAGCACAGTGATATATGAAGTAGTACCAGTGCTGGAGAAGTCATTGATAGCGATATATGAAGTAGCACTAGTGCTGGGAAAGTCATTTATAATGATATATGAAGTAGTACTAATGCTAGGGAGACTCACACACAGTGATATAAGTAGTACTAGTGCTAGGAAGAGTCACACACAGTGATATATAAAGTAGTGCTAGTACAAGGGAGAATCACACACAGTGATATATGAAGTCGTACTAGTGCTACGGGGAATCATTTATAGTGATATATGAAGTAGCACTAGTGCTAGGGAAGTCTCTTATAGTGATATATGAAGAAGTACTAGTGCTAGGGAGAGTCACACACAGTGATATATGAAGTAGTACTAGTGCTAGGGAGAGTCAGACACAGTGATATATGAAGTAGTACCAGTGCTGGGGAAGTCATTGATAGCGATATATGAAGTAGCACTAGTGCTGGGAAAGTCATTTATAATGATATATGAAGTAGTACTAATGCTAGGGAGACTCACACACAGTGATATAAGTAGTACTAGTGCTAGGAAGAGTCACACACAGTGATATATAAAGTAGTGCTAGTACAAGGGAGAGTCACACACAGTGATATATGAAGTAGTACTAGTACAAGGGAGAATCACACACAGTGATATATGAAGTCGTACTAGTGCTAGGGAAGTCTCTTATAGTGATATATGAAGAAGTACTAGTGCTAGGGAGAGTCACACACAGTGATATATGAAGTAGTACTAGTGCTAGGGAGAGTCAGACACAGTGATATATGAAGTAGTACCAGTGCTGGGGAAGTCATTGATAGCGATATATGAAGTAGCACTAGTGCTGGGAAAGTCATTTATAATGATATATGAAGTAGTACTAATGCTAGGGAGACTCACACACAGTGATATAAGTAGTACTAGTGCTAGAAAGAGTCACGCACAGTGATATATAAAGTAGTGCTAGTACAAGGGAGAGTCACACACAGTGATATATGAAGTCGTACTAGTGCTACGGGGAATCATTTATAGTGATATATGAAGTAGCACTAGTGCTAGGGAAGTCTCTTATAGTGATATATGAAGAAGTACTAGTGCTAGGGAGAGTCACACACAGTGATATATGAAGTAGTACTAGTGCTAGGGAGAGTCAGACACAGTGATATATGAAGTAGTACTAGTGCTAGGGAGAGTCACACAGAGTGAAATATGAAGTAGTACCAGTGCTGTGGAAGTTACAAATAGTGATATATAAGTAGTAGTGGTGCTATGTTCTTTAAGAGTGGTAAGACCAGTGACAGATGTACACCATGTGATATTGTGCCAGGAGTCAGTCAGAGTAAACGTATGATGGTGTCATGACCTCTGTTTGAATAGCTTTTTATTTGGTTATCCCTGGCATACTGTAGTTCATATTTTTTAAACTTTTATTAAATTAACACTTAAGATATAGGCATGCATAAACAAATGGAAAAAACATGCTAATATGGTATGTTTTTTAATTTGCGTATGTATGTTAATAGAAAAGAAAACATGGCATATTAGCATTTTTTCCCATTTGCATGTATCATACAACTCATGTTTTCTTTCTTTATAAATGTTAGCAGTCCAACATTCCCTTAAAGCTCACTCTTGCCCCTGAACATTATTCTGCTTGTATTATTCCCACAGATTTCATTTATTTCTATGTAATTTGCTCCTCCCGTTTTATAAAGATTCCTCTTCAATTTTTTTTAATCTCTTTTACCATATTCAATACTTCAAATACATTTGGTTTAGACTTTGATTTCTAATTTCTAGTAATTGTTTTTTTTGGCAGTCAACAGTATTAAACTTAATAAGGGTTTACCATGTCTAGACAATTCAGATACTGTGCTCAACTCAAAAGAATCATTTTTTTAGTTGCAGTCATTTGCTCCCCAATATTTTTGCGAGATCTCTCTGCTGGGAATTTTTAATGTCTGCCAACTCATTGCACTCCCGAAAAACATACACTCAGTTAACACTTTCTATGTTCTCACACCTCCAACATTTGCTATCTACCTGAGAAAAAATTCTTTGAAGTCTGCTTGAGGTATAAAATACCTGTGCTAACACTTCCAAGCAGAAATCCTAAAACTTCTGGTCCTTGTTGCATATTTGCTGGCTGTATACCCGTCCTCCTATTGATCCCTGTATTTTTTTCAGTCTGTCTTCCCAATGTCTTTTCACCTCTTCTGATTCATTCTTACAGTTAACAGCAGATTTGATTAAAGCTCTCCCAGAGTAGGTCTTTCACTTAGGTCTCCTATATCTCTTTCCCTTTGCCAATACTATGATATTAATCACTGGTAGGGACGGCAACTTGTAATCTGCAACTTAGACTTCATCTTGGCTTCATCCCATTCTGTTACCTTTCCATTCCTAGTTATTTGTTCCCATTTCCTTGGTAATTTTGTAAGTTTTCCCCAGTAAATACCAGACCCCTCTTGCCTATTTTCTGTATCCCTACTTGAAGTCACCACTAGTGCCAAAATCTCCTTATTTTTTGAACTTCTTCTTTGCTTCGTCATTAATCTTTTTCACTTTGAATTATAAGCTCTCCTTGTGTTATGTACACGAGCCTTAACTGTGTAGCTCTAAAGTATCCTTTCAAGTCAGGCACTCCCAAATCACTTTGTTCTATTTGGTGGATGATCCTGACCCACTTAACTATTGCGCTTTTACCCACCCAGATAAATTCCTTCAACTCTTTATTAATTATTGTTCACATCCTCTTCTCTGGTTGATAAAAATATCCCTGTTGTGTAAGTAAAACTAAAGGGACTTAAATCATTTTCACTGCTTGTATTTTACTATTCATATTCAGAAATAAGACCATCCAGTTCCTCAGTTTTAGTATTATCTTCTGTGTAGTCTCTTCTCACAGGTTCTGTTGGTTTGGTTGACAGTGAGTTTGGTTGACATCTGTTTAATTGACTGTTATACAGATAATCAACAAGTGTGTGAGATGCACAATTCCTGAGGAGGGAATATTCCCTTTCCCTGGGGATTGTGCAATCTTGGAGTTAGTATATATAATTAGCGATGTGTGTGTGTGTGTGGGGGGGGGTGCAGGGAGGCTTGCACCCCTGAAAAAAATGTTTTAAAGTTGCATGTGCTGAAGTTCTTCCTTGGTGAATCCATACTAGAGTGCCAAAGTTTTGGTTCTATATAGGGTGGTTTGCCTTCAGGATATCGATGTACATGTTAGTTGTCCAACTGAAGGTAAATTTTTACCATGCATTTTTAGCTGCCGTAATGGAAGCTTTTTTTAATCCATGCTCCTAAATTCTTTATCTTATCAGGTCCCCATAAATATGGGTATTGTTGAACCAATTTGTGTGTGAGTACATAATTTATGGCAATAGCCTTTTTTTATCTTCATTAAATTTATATCCTGAAAAGACTTGAACCTGTCTCAAAATGTTTCACAATAAGTATCCTTTTCTGGATTTATAGAATGCAAAATAATATCGTCTTTAAATAAAACCAACTTTTCTTGATTACCATACCAATTATATGCTTTAATTTCTGAATCCCTTATTTTCATTGCCAATGGCTCCAAATAAAAAGCAAACAACAAATGGGAAAGAGAAACATCTTGCCTGGTTCCCCTGTTCAAACACAGCTTATAGGAAAGAAAACTTCCCACTTTAATTATTGCCTCAGATCCTTCATATATCTTCTTAATTAACCTGATTATTATATAAGGGAATGCAGATATTTCGATTGCCCTACTCATAAAATTCCTGCTTACACTGTCGAATGCTTTCATTGCATCAAGACCCACCAGCAACAGTGGTATTTTCTTACATTCTGTTTCTCTCTCATTGTTCTATTAATGTTATCAAATGTTTGCTTCCCCTCTGCAAAACTGCATTGCTCCATATCTATCAATTTTTGGCAACACATTTACATTGTTTTATCAAGTATAGACATAACCACTTTACAATCATGGTTTAAAATTGAAATATGTCAACATGAATCTGGGTTTAATGGGTCTTTACCCTCTTTGGCTAATACAACCACCACAGCTTTCTTCTAAGATGGTGCTTTGTCTAGTATTATTTTATTTTACATTTGTTAACCTGGAGAGTCCGTCTGGGCACTTGTCCATTTTCAGCGTAGGCCCGGGGAGAAAAGCTCCACAGATTAAGAACAAACAACTATGAGAGTTCTACATAGCAAGCAAGTATTCATAGGAAAACACATGATTTAACAAGATTAGTTTTAAAGTTACAAAGTACAATATTAATTGGTAGTCGCAAGTTTTAACAAAATTCCATAGTTTAAGTTAGACTAAAGTAATACTTAGGATGTACTGGTTTCCAGTACTAACATTGATTGAGACAAATGTAAGTAAAAGGGGGTTGGGAGTGGATGTTAGGGTTAGTTTTGTGAGATGTAGTTGGGTTTAAAGTTGGAATGTGTATAATTGCTGACTGTTGGTGTGAACACTATTAAATAAATCTTCCAGATCATTATTACTTTCTTCCCTCCTAGCTTCCAAACTTCCGCAAGAATTTCATCTGTTGCTTGGAAAGTGTGGAATGCTTAGAAGGGCACTGAAGGGAAAATAGAAGTTGCTGTAAGTAAAACAATTGCTGTTCTTATTAATATTCATAAACATTTCATATTACAAACTACATGTTATATTATACATTAGTTTTGTATATTATGAAGTCAGGATACTGTCAATATGGGGAGTCTTTTCAGTGACTGTAGTATGTTTTAAACGGATTCACTTCATAATCTCGAATTACTGAAATCCCGAATTTCAGTATCTCGAGACCATGAAGCCGAAAATCCATAAACCCGAAACCCCAGAAGCGCAAAATTTAAAATTGCGACTTCTACACTAAACATACCGCAAACACAAACACAAACATACACCTCCCTGCACATACACAAACACCTACCCTACATACCCAACTGCTCCCCCCACACACCCCTTACTTAAATATACTAACTTTGAGGTCGCACTAGACAGACAAACACACAAAAACACCACCACACAAGCTACATTCCCCTCGCACACACATCACACTAACAAAATACACAGACACACACTAAAACCCTACCCAAAACCCATAAAACACAAACACTTACCTACATCTCCAACCACCCACTCACACACCGCAACACCAGAACTGCTAATTCAAAATCTCTGAACTTCGGGATTTTGAATTTCGTGCTTCTGGGGTTTCGGTATTCTGCACTTTCTCCCTTCTGGTCTCGAGCTACTGAAATTTGGGATTTCAGTAGTTAGGGATTTTGAAGGGAACCTGTTTTAAACATATGAAAGTAAACAAGTAGACATCTTCCACAAACTAAGAACCACAATCAAGAAATGAGTGGAACTGGACCACAGAAATCAAACCAAGCAAGTTTAATGCCACAAAATCCAACAAACAAGGTTAAACAACCAAGGTTTAAGCACTTTCTTCAGAGTGTATTATAGAGTTTCTGAGGAAGTAAACAAGTACTTTTTTAGTTGTAAGAAATGCAGACTTTACAATATAAAAATAGAAGAAAGGATGGACAGAAGCAGGTTGAAGTTACTATGCTGTGATCTTGGGATACTGTGGTAGGGCTGGGGTGTAAAAGTGCAGTGATTATATTATATGATATTATATTATATTATGTTATATTAAATGTAGACAAGATAAGAATTTCCCTTGTTTTACAAGGGGCAGCATACAAATGACTAGTCCAGATTAAACAATTTTAGCTAGCAGATCTAAGAGACTCTTTCTCTGATGCCCTCGCTGTGGGAGGAATAAAGACACTATGTTAAGTTTCAAATAGTTTATTCAGTTAAGCAACTAAATGGGCAAATGTCCTTCTAAGCATTAATGATATAAAGTGGGTATATGCTTTACAGTCCCCCCACAAATTAAACAAAGTCAACACAAGTGTAATCTTAATCAGCCACTTTTTCCTCATATAGTCATATTTCACAAATGTGATTGATGCTTTACAGTCTTCCATTTATTCAGTCATTTCAGTGTTGCTAGTGTTCTTCCTGATCACCTCCATCTCCTAACACCAGACTTTTGTTCACGTCCAAGGTACTCCTGATTCTTTTAGTGAACTCCTGTGCCTTTTTTCTATCTCACAAGCATTTTCCTTTGAACATTGGAAAAGGCTTCACTGGCAAAGTCTAAGAGCTTTATCTGTCTTCCATTAGCTGACTTACTTTTTGTTGGATAAACTTTTTTTATTTCTTCCTTAGCCTGTTCTACATCAAAGCATGTCTTTGATTTTCCAGAAAAAAAATATTCTGAAGATAGATGGATACAGCAACTTGACTCTCACCCCTGCTTCTCAACATTTCTCAACATTTCCTGATTTTTGGGATAAATTTCCCTGTCTTCTGCCTGAAGTATAGTGAATCATCATTTTCCACAAAAACTTGTTTCTAATTTTTAATACTTTCTACTTCTGTCACAGTTTTGTCAGAATCAACTATTTTTGCTGGTACTATTGCATCTTTACAAATATAGGTTTTGGCTGCTTTTTTATGGCCAGGTTTGGAGCATACACTCATTGTGCCCCTTCAATTCACAAATCCTGCTTTTAAACACAGTCTAGTTGCTTATTTCTGCTTTCATAATGTTAATATAGTCTGTTCCTGCTAGTTTCTCTGCTACTGCAGAAAATCTCAGTTTTTTTTCTGCACAGCCTATCTCCTTAATCTACCATTTTTGAAACAACTCTTTTTCAGAAGTTTCATACTCAGGCAGCCTTTTCGTTTCAAGCTGTGATTTTTGTAGTTGTATCAGTTCATATGAATAGCTAGTTACAATTGTTCTATTCTTTCCCAGCCTTTTATTTGAGTTGATATATTCCTTCAATATTTGATTCATTTATTTTAATCACCTCTGAATACATTTGATTTATTTTTTCCTATAAATTACTGGAAGCCATCTCTTGTACCAAAGCTGAAGCTTGAACTTGATTTTTGCTGAACAGCTGCAGGATTTTCCACAGTCAGTGTTTTCTCTAAACATCATCATCATCAGCATCATCATCATCAACTCCCTTTTTAAAAATTTCTACATGGGGTTGTGGTGTCATGTCACTTGTCAGCATCTCTCCCAATTCAGTGCCACTCTCTTAGCTTCTTTGACACTCATTCTTGACTGTCACAAGTCTTCTCTCACACAATCCATCCACCTCTTTGCTGAACACCCTTGTTTCCTCTTAGCTTCTCCCTGTCTGCCTCAAGTCTTCTTTACTATATTGTCTTCTGCTTTTTTGCAAATGTGCTCAAACCACCATAATCTGTTCACTTTGACCTTTTCTGCAATTGAAGCTACTTTGGCTTCTGTTCTGATGTCCCCATTTCTTCATCTGTCCCACAGTGTGCATCCTACCACCTGTCTCAGGCACTTCAATGCCATCACCTCTAGCTTCCTCAACTGTTCTGCTTTTACTGCTCAGATTTCTGTACCATTCAGTAATTCTGGTCACACTACTGTTTTGTGCACCTTACTTTTCAGCTGCTTTGCCACTCTTATCTCATATACTACTTCTGACCCTCTGTGTCCATTGACTGTAGCTCCTCTGATTCTAGCTTTAACCATGTCATTCAGACTTCACTTCTCCTCAACTACCCCTCCCAGATACTTGAAACTGCTAACCTGTTGTACTATTTTCCCTTCTATCTCATTTTTCAGCTTCTTCTGATTTCCCCCATTTGCTGCCATTACAACTGTCTTATCTGTTCTCAATTTCATCCCACGTGCCTTCAGTTTTACATTCCATTCCCCTTCTCTTTGCTGAAGTTCTTGCTCAGAGTCTGCCTGTAATGCCACAATATTAGCATACAGCAACTTTGTTGATCTTTCCCTTCAGATCTGTTTGCTAATGTAGCCCATCACTAGTATGAGTAGCAGTGGGCTCAGAGCCAAACCCTGATGCGCACCCATACCTACTGGGAACTCATCCGAGAGACTGAACACTATTTGTACTTGAGTCATTGGGTCCTTGTAGGCATCTTGCACTAATTCTATCAGTGTTTCTGGGAATTTGAACCACCACAGCACTGTCCAAATCAGCTAAACCTTTTCTGGTTGATTTTCTTTTAGGTTCTCTAAGTTTTATCTTTGCTGGCATCCAGGCAGTGTACTTACTAACCTGTGACAGAATTTTACCCAAATTGACTATATCGATATTTCTCAGTTTCTGTTTTCACACCATGACAGCTGAAATTAAGCTGTTGATCAGCCTGCAGCCATCTTGGAAGTTCATCTGTAATCCTTATTTTAAGTTGCAGATATGTCTGTCCTAGCTCCTTCATTACACTGTTTTAAAAATAAAAGCATTTTATGAATATGAATATTCAGTTTAAGGGGAAAGCAGCAGAATAAATTCTAGTTTTCACTGAACAAAAGTTTTTGTGCTCCTTTTTGTATAAGTGGTGGTAAGCACAAAGGGATCCTGAAGTATTTATATTTTTTACAATTTATTTCTAGTACATTAAGTGTTAAAACCTACTCAATGTGTTCAGAATGAAAAAAAAAAAACAAAAACAAACAAAAGAAAATACCCCACAGATCTGTAATGCAGTTTTCCATGCTTGACAATGGCATTATTTTTTAGGACACCGTGAATGTCTTTGCACGTAGAAAAAAATAAAATCAGAATAACTTTCCATCATATGTCTATACAAAATAATATAAAAAAAGTTTTATGTGAACTACTGAGATAAAAAGTAAGCTGTTTATAAAATGAATGCAATATGTTGATATCAGAAGCTGCACAGACTGTTTTGATACATTTATTTCTCTGCAAGATTAAGACCTTATCTATCGGTAACATATGAAAATATTTGGCAGAGCTAGCAAACAGTGCTAAAGATCTTGACAAAGTCAACAGTTTATTGCTGAGTAACTTCCTCATTTCTAGCTGTTGTGATACTTCTGTGCTTTGGAAACTCCATGCACAGTGTCTTTGTTTCTACAAACATGAAGCCTAAGTGAAGTAAGAAATTGTAGCGGCACTATTAAATGTGTCAAGAGCGGTATCAACCCTCAAAGGATTATCAGATATTCTCTCACATTGTTTAATGCTGTGCACACTGAAGTGATTCAAGCCCGTCATTTATGGTGCTGTATGTCTGTCCATAAAGGTTGTAGATATTTCTAGAAGGTAGAGCTACCTGATGGGCTGCATTTGTTTCTCTGTCTTTTTTTTTAATCATTCTCATTTTTTTCTGTTTTGACACTAGTGCATTTTTCATGAAAGCAGACCACTGCATAGTGGTAGTTGCCACTAACCGCTTCAAAAACAAAAAGAAAAACAAACTGCAGAAACAATGGCATGCAAAAAGAACTAATTGAGGACAATAAAATAACAACCATGTAATGAGCGTTTTTGTCTTTTAATAAAAAACTTCTTCAGATAGTGGTAGTTGCCACATTACTGAAATGTATTTAATTTACCATTTATTGATCAGGTTAGTCCCACTAAGCTGATGGTCTTTTTCCAGAGCAGACTTGAGGTGGTATTGATACTGACTAGGGTTTCTTTGGCCAGGACATTGGGGAACTTCCCCTAGTCTTTTCAGTAAGTGCTGCGGGACCTTTTACATCTACCCGAGCTACCACCAACTCAGGCAGATGGTGGCCAGCTCTTTTCAGCCAGTGGTGCCTGCAGTATGTCTTTTTACCATTTCCTTTGACTATTACATAATTTGTGCATGCATGTGAATCAGCCAAGACTACCATTTTTTTTTGGGGGGGTGTGTCAGTTGTTGAGCATTTATACAAAACGTTCACTTCAAGAAAAATTATGTCTGAGCATCATCACAGTGAGGTAAGGAGAAATGAGATAGCACGACACAGTATGACAACATAAAACAACACAGCATGTCACAACATCATAAAATCATTACAACATCACACAGCACTGAAAATAGCATAGAATAACATAACATTGTAACAGAGCACAGCAGCATAAAAGAAGCAAAACAGAACCTGTTACATATGTATGTATTATATCTATTCACTTGCTATTTTGTAACCTAGAATGGTCCAGAGACCCTTTTCAGCCATGAGGAGATAAACATTGCAAGTAAACTTAAGTTAAAACACTTCAAATCTGACAGAATATCAGGTTTACATAGCTGCAAAAGTTTATAAAGTTTATGTGTAGTTGTTACATGTTTTTTTTATAAAGTAGAATATTTATTATATTACGTTTGTTATATGTTATCACATAACATCACAATACCAGACAGTTGATTAAGTGACACCAGTTTAGTAAATAATTCCCCTGGCATCTGCTCCAGGTCTGTTTTTGTGCTGGCTTGCAGTGCATGTGCAAACCAATATATTTACCAAAGAGACAGCAACAGGATTTAGCACCAGTGCAGTAAGATCTGTAGTCTTCTCTGGTATGGTGAGTGAAGTATATAAGATTCCTCAGCCTAGCTTTAACTTTAAATATGACAATTGTTACAGAAATCACAAGAATAAGTCCATCAAAACAGAATTTGTATATCTTGACAATTGTATTGCTTAATAAATTCAAATGCAGTGATAAAAGGCAGAGAGAAACATCAGCAGTCTCAGCTCACACAACACAGAGCACTGCAACAAAAACAAATACACAAATGTTAGCCATTTACTTAAAACATTAATTTTTAAATAAAAGATTGTATTTCCTTGCTGTAAAATTCATATCAGTAATATACAGCAGAAGAATGACTGTGTCCATGCGACTTAGTTTTTTGTAACTTGGAACCTTCGACACTAGCTCTGTTTCCATTTGCTGCTACAAGCACTTCTTGTTAGCTACTCACTTCAAGCATTCAGTTTAACTAAATGATTGTCTTTCTCTGGCCCAAACTCACATCAGTGAACTACAACAGAGGTTTGTTGTACTTATAGTGTTGTCTTCATGAACTGTAGCCATCATTTCACCAGCATGTAATCCAAGCAGTGAGACAGTAAAGCAAATTCCTTGGTTTGACCTGTAGATTTCTGCATCTTTCTCACCAGAAAGTGTTTGATTCTTATCCTCTAATGAAAGTGTGCATGTCTGCCACTTGTAGAGTCAGTGGCAACCAGTAATATCATAAATGAGGTTGCAGTCCTTGCCAGGCTTCAACCTTCCATCGTAAAAGTATACAGTTAAAGGCATCACCAGAAAAGAAGATCAGGTCTTTCTACTACATCATGGGGCTACATGTGTATATGCATTTTTTGTAATTTAACATATTTCTAACATAACATAGTCAGGAATTCATATCGATATAATGCCTGCTTTTTTCCTCTTAATGAGGATTTCTGAAAATCATAGCTGGTAGTAAATGAAGTATTAAGCTCTTACCTCGATATTATTGTTGCATGTGTTCTGATTGGTATCATTAACTGGGAAGATGTATCTTAGCACAGGTGGAGTTGTAGTGTTATCAATAGATCCTTTACAGTTTGAAATATTGTAGTTTCCATTCCTGACAATTACGGTTTCACCATACGACATGGAAAAGTTAGTGGTTGCCTACAAAATTTCTTTTTCATCCTTGCCTCTCTGGCCCATGTCCTAGCATGTGTTGCTATGACAACTTAATGAAATGTGTCCTTAAATATAAACCCTCCAGTTATGACTGTTATGTCTGCAGTGGCTGTTATGTTACTACATGTAGGCCTTTTGTCTGGGATGGTCTCACAGAATAAGGGGGCTGCTTGTCTTGTAGGTTATATTTACGCACAATTTACAGGGAAGGTTTTTGAATACTAGATATATATATATATATATATATATATATATATATATATATATATATATATATTTATATATGGGTCCACTTTGTAAACTCGAAATACTGAAATCTCGAATTTCAGTATTTTGAGTTTACAAAGCTGAATACTTATTTTCTGAAACCGGCAGAAGCACGAAATTCAAAATACAGAAGCGTGGATATTTTGAATTTTTGCTTCCGGTGGTACGGAATGTGGATGTTTGGGCTTAATTTTGGTAAGTTTGTGTGTGCAAGTATGTTGGTTAGGGGTTTAGTGTGTGTAAGTGTGTGTTGTGACTGTTATGTGTATGTTTGGGGGGACTGTAAGATGTGTGTGTGTGAGTTTCGTTTGTGTTACTGTTTGTGCGATCTCAGAGTTAGAATATATAAGTAAGGGTGTGTGTGTGGGGGGTGCAGTCCCCCTGCTTATATGTAGTTTATGTTAGTTTGTTTGATTGTGGGGGGGGGGTTGTGTATGTTTATGTGTGTATTGTATGTATAGTGTGGGTACGGGATTTTGAATTTCGCTGTTGTGTGTTTTCGAGTTTGTGTGTTGTGGTTGGGTTTTCGGCTTTGTAGTTTCGGAATACTGAAATTCGAGATTTCAGTATTTCGAAATTACAAAGTGGACCCATATATATATATATATATATATATATATATATATTTTTTTTATATATATGTGTGTGTGTGTGTGTGTGTGTAATGTATATATGTATATATATATATATATATGGGTCCCCTTCAGTAGATCGAAAATATAACAAGTTTGAACCTCATATGGCTGAGACTATATGTTCAAACTTGTAAATGTTTGATTGGACTGAATGGAGATCTCCGTACAGTGCGGACCAGGAAGATTTCCCTTTTCCACAATGTAGTGTGATCTCGGAGTTGGTATATTTAAGTAAGAGGGTGTAGGGGGTACAGCGGGGCATAGCCCCCCTGCTACAGATGTTTAATTTTGTTTTTTTGTTTTTTATTTTTTACTTCAGTGTTCGAACTATTACAAGTTCGAACATATGGTCTCGCCCATATGTGGTTCGAACTTGTAATATGTTCCATCTACTGAAGTAGATCCATATATATAGATATATGTACGTATAAATACTATTCACACCTTATAAAACCATGGAAGTTACTGTTTCATACCCTAATGCATAATATATATAATTGTAAGCTATTTATTCATTCCCTTTAGGTAGAAGTACTGGACCACAAAAGTCTATTTTCATCTCCTATACTGTTGTTGCAAAGACACATGCAGAAAATATAAAAGAAGCAGGAGAGCATATATAGGTGTTAGAATAATTTTATAAGAAGTCCATAAAGGCATACGTGCAATAATATATGAGACATTACTGAAATGTTAAAGACAATGATATGAGCAGGAATTACATGGTAGAGAACATCAGGAAGTGGAGATATAATTAAAACACACTGCCATAGTTTCTGATACAATTTTGAAGCAGTGTAAGCTGAAACAGAAGCCTGATGTAATGAAATGAAATGAGAGTAATAAGTAATAAAAGTAAGTGAGAAGTGTATCCACAGTTTATATTATATAGTCATTTCAGTATCTTATCATTTATTACATGGCTGGCATGTGTATCTCAGTGCAATAGTGCCATCAAGTGGCTAAAATCTCCAGTGCATGCTTTAGAAACCTATCCATTTCTCTGTTGTGTTATGTGCAAACATTTTTATTGTTAATCAATGGGTCTTAATAACGAATTATACTTTTAGTTCATTAATAGCAAATACTTGATTTTATGCGTGTTACAGATAGGTCCTTTATGCCATTGCTGTTCTGTATTTTAGATAGTTTATTCAACATTGTTAGTGTACACCATTTTACATTTTTTAATCTTTTAAAAAAATGTAACAGCTCTACTCATACAAGGTGTATGATGGCATTATATTTCCATACCTCCATGATATGTTTCCTGTCTTTGTTGGACCATACCACTAGTAACCCGTTTTTGTACTTCATTCTGCAAACATTGTAGAAGATATGCTGATAATTGGTTTATTACTAGTGCCATTTCACATTTACACCTCTTCTGCACATTCATTGCAAGTTGCCTTCATCACCTTAATTACAAGGTGTATATGGTAGGTATGCAAAATCTCTGGCATGCATTTATACCTTACAGGAAATAACACATCAAAAATCTTCAAATCTGAGTAAAAAAACAAATTACTCTAATTAAAAGGTGAATTAGCACTTTCATCTTATTAAATACAAAGACCTTATCAAACTAAAACTCCATTCATATCACTTAAATAACAGTAAACATCTCATTATGACTTAAATGCACAAATAAAACCAGACAAACAACATAT
This sequence comes from Protopterus annectens, assembly GCF_019279795.1. Lineage (NCBI taxonomy): Eukaryota > Metazoa > Chordata > Ceratodontiformes > Protopteridae > Protopterus > Protopterus annectens. The sequence continues at coordinate 1,398,146,855 of NC_056741.1, read as the reverse complement.
ACAATCTTATTTCCAATAATTAAATATATTTGAGCATTGGTATAGCAGTGTTATAAAGGTTACTTCACAGCAAGGGGTTCTCCTGTTTGACCCTTGGCTGGAGTGCGGGGAGTGCCTACTGTGTGGAGTCTGCATGTCCTCCCCATGGTTGTGTGGGCGTTCAAAAGACATGCGTAAATGGGCGTGCCTTCATTGAAGGTTGAACGTCGAGCTGGCACCTCGGCGTTCGTGAAACTCTACTGCCAATCATTAGCGGACCGAAGTTCCGCTGTGGCGACCCCTAACTGGGAAAAGCCGAAAGACAAACAACAACATTTTTAAAATACAGAGTATCGTTTAAGCCTGGTGATCTATGGACATAAAAAAAAAAATCAAACATCTAAGTTGCCTAATATCTTGCAAGGTTTTGCTGTCTCTATCTCTGGACCCTACAGTAATATGATCTAAGACAAATAAAAAATATTTTGTATTTATCACAGTTCCTACAATGTTTAAACAGTGTGTTGTTCTCATTTTGATTCTTGACAGCATAAACATGTTCATATATTCTGTATTTTAACATTTTAGGCTGCACAACAAGTATGAAACATAGTGGTACGATACTTAAAGAACATTAAACCAAACTAAAATATAGTATTGTAACTGCCAATCGACCAGACCACCACAAAGTAAAAAACTGTAACTTTTATTGAAACAAGGATTAAGTGCTTTCATCCACCAGAACATAGACTTCCTCAGAATCAAAACTATCATCAGCTAAAGAGTTTATATAATACACATGAATTACGCTCTCATTAATCAATGAAATAAACAAAATAGCAATCAAAAAGGCACACAATTTAAAGGGACCAACTAAGTAAAAGTGATGTCATTCTAAGGCAAAGCCAAAAATATAAAACCTTTAAATATAATTAAACCTACCACACTAAAAAGTCAATAAACCAGAAGCAAGAAAACAAACTATATTATAAAAATATAAATAATTACATAAAACAAAATTCATAAATAATGTATTATATAAAAAATCACACTCTAATATTAACAAATCTTAGTAGTTCTTAAATCCGAGTAAAATTAAAAAAAATCTAAAAAAATCAAGAAGGCTTAGATTTTAAAATGGGTTGAATGAAAATATTTTCATTGATTCCCAGAGCATGAGATGCATTCAGTTTTAGCTGCTACCTAATCTTTCATTACCTCCCCTAGGATTGATCAGGATTTGATCTAAGATGGCAAAATTAAACTTATAAGAAGTGAGATTCACCGATAGATGTTGATACAGGGCATTAGTATCACTTTTTTTTACTTATACTATATAAATGCTCATATATATGACATCGAAAAGCCTTTTCAGTTTTACACACGTAAAATGCTGGACAATCTAGGCACTTAGCTAAATAAATCACTCCTTTTGATAAGCAATTACCGCTCTTAAAATAAACTCTAGTCTTAGTAATAGTGTTTAAAATAAAAAAAAAAAAGCAACACTCAAAATATAGGGGCACTGCTTACAAAACCCACACCTTCTGGTCCTTTCTCCTTTTATCTTAACCATATTCATTATACCCTCAGCTTTTTCGAAATTAGCTTTCATATTGGGACCAATCTTGTAAACAAAAGTCAGATTAGGTCCCAAAAGTTAAAAAAACATCAGGGCTTCCCCTCATAATATTCCAAGTTTTCAGAAAAATACCATTCACATCCTTAGGATATGTACCATATTACAAAATACAACAAGTATAAAATGTATCACAGCTGGAACACTGTTCTAAAAAAATCATATTATTTACAAGTAGAATAATCCTGAGGATTATAGCTACTTTTCATGACATTATAAATAGAGGGTTCTCTGTCACTTAAGTGAAATGTTCAGGTAGAAAGTTAATTTGATGAAGTCTTTGTATTAAGAAGGATTAGACTCACTTTTAACTGATGTGTTTGCCAATTTCTTTTCAGTTTTTTGCTTTATGTGACAAATTTTGTATGATTATTCCTATTACTTTGGTATACATTTAGAATTTATGCAGATCATGCCTTCACTTCACGGTTGCTATTAAGGTTTTATGAAGTATATGCTTATGCCAGACCTAATGTCAGTTCAGCAAGATACAACAACTTACAAAGTTTAAAATGTGTTATGAAAGTTCTGCAGCCTTCTTGTTTGTAAGAAGGCATACACTCAACAGGCCAGCAGATAATAATCTGAAATTATTTGTTAAACTGCTATATAATTCACCACCATAACAGTAACAGGCAAGCAAAAACTGAGGGTGATGCTACTCAATGCCAGAAGTCTAAATCTCAAAATGCACTCACTCGAGGCACTCCTTAAAATAGATAACATCGATATCTGTGCAGTGACTGAGACCTGGTTCAAGGCTCCAGAGAGCACCCCTGCACTACCAGGCTATAACTCATACCACACTTTTCGGCCATGTAACCTGGACCGGAACACCAAAGGCAGAGGTATATCCATATTCATTAAGGATATCCACACCTCCAGGCTAGTTGCTCAGCATAATGCAGCCGAGGTTATCCAAGTGCAACTAACTCTGGGCAAAACTGCAATCCAAATTGTAGCTTGCTACAGATCACCCACCATGCCCCAGGATTCCCACTCCTCTTTTCTTGATGTACTGGAAAATATTAGGGTTCAACCAAACACCCTAATAATGGGCGATTTCAACTGCCCCACCATTAACTGGGAAAACTACTCATGTACCAACTCCTTCGCTCAACGCTTTCTGGAATTCATAAACTCCAATGCCCTGGATCAACTTATCCACACCCCAACCAGGGGCAACAATATCCTAGATCTAGTCATTACCAATATGAGTGACCGGTATTCCACACCTGAAGTCAATGCCTCATTGGTCCGATCCGACCATAAGCTAATTACCCTAGATATCCACATCCTGCCTCCACCCCCCTTTCAGGAAACCATAATAAAAAATTTCTCCAAAGCCAACTTCATGCTTCTTAAGACAGAAGTGGTGAACTTCATGACACCCATGCAGATGGACAATACAGTTACGACTACTGAATCCTACACAATTGCACTTTATAAGCACTTACATAAGTGCATGGATCGTGCTATCCCAAACAGAACCAAGACACTATCCTCCAAAAAAAGGAAGCCAATCTGGTGGTCCCCTGCCATAAACAAACTATACAACAGAAGGAAGAAACTCTTGCATAAGAGAGTAAAATCCCATGAGTGGAGGAGCTCCCTGGTCAGCCTCAGTAAGAAGCTGTGATCTCTGATAAAATTATCCAAAGCTAGTTACGAAAACAAAATCGCCACTGATTCTAAAGACAACCACAAAGCATGCTATAGCTATGTCAAGAATCTGAATGGCAACACTCAGATCTGCTCTGTGTTATAGCACAATGGCACTAAATATACAGACCCAACTGATATTGCCAACATCCTGGCAGATAGGTTCAGTGCTAACTTTACCCCCCTCTCACCCCCTAAAGAGCCCATCTCTATACCGGAAGAATGCAAAGTTCATGTAATCATGGCTGCACAGGTAAAAACCACACTCTCCAAAGCCAAGAACACAGCATCCATGGGACCAGACAACATCCCAGGCTGCGTTCTACACGAACTACAGAACGAACTGGCATCCCACCTAAGTACCATGTTCAATCATAGCCTCACCTCAGGCTTTGTGCCTGCTGAATGGCGCACAGCAACGGTTATCCCACTCCACAAGGGGGGAGCCACCACGGACCCCGGGAATTACCACCCCATTAGCCTGACTAGCCTGGTCTGCAAGGCCATGGAACGTATCATCATGGAACTTATAAACAAAGACATTGGTAATCTCCAAACTCTGGATCCCCACCCAGTTTGGGTTTGTAAAAGGCAGATCATGTCTCCTAAACCTGATAGACTTCTTTGAAGCAGTCACCATAGCCGTAGACAAGGGTAAGGTGGTTCACACAGCCTATCTAGATCTTGCCAAGGCTTTTGACACCATCCCCCACTCTGGAATTATAGATAAACTCACTAAACTAGGTAGAAATCCCTATGTCACAAGATAGGTTGCCAACTGGCTCACTGACAGAACCCACACTGTGAAAGTAGCAGACTCCAAATCCGACTTCAGACCAGTGACAAGTGGAGTACCACAAGGTTCAGTCCTGGGTCCTCTCCTGTTTGGTATCTACTTCTCTGAAGTACAGGCTAACACAGAAGGTCTTTGGCTAACGAAGTTTGCAGATGACTGCAAACTAGGAGCCATAATTGAAACTCCTAACAAGGTGGACATCCTACAAAAGGGCCTCACTGAGATGGATGCCTGGTGTCAAAGCCATGGCCTCAAGCTCAATGCCAAAAAGTGCATTGTCATCCCCTTTGGTAAAAACTCTGTACCCATGAACTACAACATAGGCGGTAGTATACTTAACACCGAAAGTGTGATAAGGGACCTTGGGACACAGGTAGACAGTAGTCTCTCCTTTGATAATCATATCGCCACAGTAGTCAGGAAATCCTTCTATGTGGCCCACCTCATTACAAAAGGTTTCTCATCCAGAAAAAGGAGGTCATTGTTCCCCTCTACTCATCACTCATTAGACCCCGTTATAGAGTACAATGCCCCTTTTGGTATGTACCTCACAAGACATCTCCAACAACTGGAAAGGCCGTAGAAATACCTCACAAAGAGGATTAACGGCCTCAAACAGATGCCCTACGCTGACTATCTCAAAAAACTGCAGCTTTACTCCGTCGCATATCGCCTACTCAGAGGTGATCTCTGCCTAACATACAAAGCTATGTCAAACCCAGAGCTGTTGGACATGCTCCACTTAAAGAAATCCCAATCCCTCTGAGCTACACGCTCTAGGGACCTAAACCTTGTCACCACAATAAACAGAACATGCCGGAGGGATAGATTCCTGTCCCAGAGACTTCCCATACTCTGGAATAAACTACCTATCTATATCAAACAAAGCTCCTCATTAGCACTCTTCAAGAAAAATCTTGATGACTGGATGGGAAATAGGAAATTCACCCCGGGGATAACCTCTGTGGCTCTGCTCGACAGTGGCACAGGAAAATAATTTTCTTGGGTGGCAAAAGCCATGGTACCTTTTTGGCTGGTCTTGTATGGGCCCCAGGGCTGATAGCCTAGTACCTACCTATGAACCTATGAACCTATAATTGTCAATTTGGTTACAAAGAACATGGCTTGGTCATGATAAGCCAGATTGTTTAGGATTTTGGTGTCTTGCTTGCTTATTAAAATCTAGGTTGGTATCTACTTTTCTGAAGCCCAGGCTAACATGAAGGAACTCTAGCTGACAAAGTTTGCAGACAATTGCAAGTTGGGAGCTATTATCGACTCCCCAAGTGATGTTGACATTCTACAGAAAGGCCTCACTGAGACCAGTGACTGATATCAGAACCATGGCCTTCAGGTTAATGACAAAAAAATGTGTCATCATCCCCTTTGGGAAAAACCCAGTTCCCATGAATTACTACATCGATGGGAGTCCACTGAATGCAGAAGGCGTTATAAGAGATTTGGGAACACAGGTTGACAGCAACCTCTCTTTTGACCACCACATTGCCACTGTGGTCAGAAAGTCCTGCTATGTGGCACATCTCATTACTAAGGGTTTTGCATCCAGGAAGAAAGAGGTCATTGTCTCCCTCTACTCTTCCCTCATTAGGCCAGTCATTGAGTACAATGCCCCATTTGCCATGTACCTCACTAGACACCTGCAACAACTGGAGAGGCCGCAAAAGTACCTCACAAAGAGGATCCTAGGCTTTAAACACTTGTCCTATATGGACAGACTCAAAAAACTCCAACTATTCTCTGTCTCATATTGCGTACTTAGAGGTGATCTCTGCTTGACTTACAAAGCCATGTCTGACTCAGCTCTGTTAGAAATGCTACATCTAATGAAATCCCAATCCCTCCTCACCACACGCTCCAGAGATCTCAACCTCATTACCACAATCAACAGAACATGCTGGAGGGACAAGTTCATAACCCAGAAACTGCCCATGCTATGGAACAGACTTCTCATACATGTCAAACAGAGCACCTCACTGGCCCTCTTCAAGAGAAATCTTGATGAGGGGATGGGAAATAGAAAATTCACCCCGGGAATCACTCCAGTGGCTCTAGTCGACAGAGCCACTGGGAACTAAGGTCGGGTGGCACAATGCTAGGCTAATCCTATGGGCTAGGATTGTAAAGGCTCCAGGGCCATTAGCCTAGTACACACCTATGAACCTATGAATTTTAATACAATTATGTCTTTCTACATAGATTAGTTAAGCTGTTGAGTAATAAATATCCATGAAGAAACTTGTAAAAGGCTGCATGCTGGATTAAGAAAACTTTCCAGAACAATCACAAACTCACCACAGCCCCAAATATATTATAATAAAATATTTCTCTTGATTTTTCACTAAGACACATCTACCTGGAGAGTGTTGATCCTTAAAAGCCTGTGTGTAAGCTGCTTCTGCATATCAGAAGTACAGTAGAGTCAGACTGGTTTGCTTTGTAAGGACATCAACCTCAAAGAAACAGGGGATCTAAATTAGACTTTTCTCATCAAGACCTAAATTGTAAATTCATGTTAGTTTTTGACCTAGAAGAGCCTTAACTACTAGGGTCAAACTAGATACTCCTAACGAAATAAACAGAACTTTATTGGTGGAGCTGGATTATGTTCTTTTCTTGGGGATCTTAACTAACAAGCCAAATTAGATTCAATTATTGAGGATATTATCCCATGGGACCAAATTAGGTTCTCTTCATAGAAACACTAACAGATGGGGCTAATTAGGTTTTTCATTTTGGACTTTTAACTAACAGGGCCATAGTGTGGTCTGCTCATATACCTTTAACTAGCACAGCTAAATCAAGTTCTTCTTATACAGACATTAATTACTAGACCATATTAGATTTTCCTCTTAAGTACCTTGATTTGAAAGGTTAAAAGAATGTTTTCTTTATGGGGCTACAACTAATGTCTAACATAAGTTCTTCTCATGGGGACCTTACAGAATGCTCTGCATATATGTGTTTTTCTTGTCAATAAAAGTATTAATTTATATATATATATTTTTTTCTTTCTTTTTTCAGTTTTTGAACAGTTGAATAATCTATCTATGAATCACATTTCAAATAGGAGTTGTGCATTCATTGTCCTCATACGTCCCTTAACTGGTTGGGTTGAAGCTTATATTTTTGCATAACTGGGCTTACACTGGTTAAATTAAGTTCTTCTCTTGGAGATTTGAACTAACAGAACTAAATTTAGTTTTACTTATGGGAAGCTGAACCCACTTTTCAAATAGTTTCTCCAGATGGAGACCTTAATTACAGGAGCCAGATCGGGTCACCTTCATAGGGACTTTACCTAACAGGTTCAAAGCAGGGTCTTTTTACTGGGATTTTAAATGATGAGGTAAAGTAGGCTGTTTATGTGGGAATCTTAAACAACATAGCCAAAGTACATTCTCCTTTTCAGGGTCTTATTAGAATGCTCTATATTACTTTTGTATATTGATGACACTGACTGATAGGAACAAATTAGATTCTTCTCAAGCAGACCTAAACTGACATTATTAAGTTAGGTTCTTCTCATGGGGACTTTAAGTGAAAAATATCAAAAACCTCACCTGCTTTACAAGTAGGAATGAAACTCATTGTGCTAATAATGAGATCATTTAGTGATTTTTTTCCCACCTGTTTTCTTATTCTGTTTCATTTTAATAAAGAACAATGGTGTCAAAACAAATACAAAATAACAAAAAAATGGAAAAACAGTCATTGCAGATGTACTTTAAATGCCATGGCTAGATGAGTCTAGGATGGCACCCAAGGATGAGTAAATATTCAAATAACTGTTCTATACCTTAATGGGATACAGTCTCCAAAAATGTATCCTCCTTCTTCTTCTGTATTCTTGATATATATATATATATATATATATATATATATATATATATATATATATATATATATATATATATATAAATTCATTTATTGGTTGACATTTGATTACGGGGAGCCCATTTTCAGCAGAAAAGAATAATAATTTTACAGTTTTTAAAAACTATGACAAAAAACAAACACAGTTTAAATAATTACATCAAATTACACATTATACGAAAATATTGGTTAAGAATAGATCCAAGTTGTATGACAATGATTTAATAGTTAAGAGAAATTTATAAGGCTCCAGAGAGCACCACTGCAATACCAGGCCACAACTCTTACCACAATTTTCGGCCACCAAAACAATACCAAAACACTAAAGGTGGTGGAGTGTCCATATTCACCAAGGATATTCACACCACCAGGCTAGATGCCCAACATAATGCGTCTGAAATTCTCCAGGTGCAACTAACACTAGACAAGACTGCAATCCAAATTGTAGCTTGCTACAGATCCCCCACCATGCCCCAAGATTCTCACTACACCTTTCTAAACATACTGAAAAACATTAAGATACAACCAAACTCCCTAATACTGGGTAATTTCAACTACCCTGCCATTAACTGGGAAAACTACTCGTGTACCAACACCTTTGTCCAACGGTTCTTGGAATTCATAAATTCCAATGCCCTGGATCAACTAATCCATAGTCCCACCAGGGGTTCCAATATCCTAGGCCTGGTCATTACCAACATGGGAAATCAATGCTCCACACCTATGGTCACCCCCTCGTTGGTCAGGTCTGGCCATAAGCTAATCACCCTTAACATCCACATCCCACCCCCACCTCCCAGTAAGGAAACCTCCATAAAAAAATTCTCCAAAGCCAACTTCATGCTACTCAAGTCAGAAGTGACAAACTTCATGACACCCATGCAGACAGGAACTGAAAGTTCGACTGCTGAATCCTACACTAAGGCACAATACAAGCACATCCACTCATGCATGAATTGTGCCATCCCAAATAGAACCAAGATGCTCTCCTCCAAAAAAAAGGAAGCCAATCTGATGGTCCCCTGCCATAAACAAACTTTACAACAAAAGGAAGAAACTGTTGTAGAAAAGAGGAAAATCCCAGGATGCAAAAAACTGCCTTACCAGCCTCAGTAAGAAGCTGAGATCCCTCATAAAATCCTCCAAAGCTAGTTACGAAAATAAAATTGCCAAAGATTCCAAAGACAACCACAAGGCATTCTATAACTATGTCAAGAATCTAAATGGCAATGCTCAGATCTGTTCTGAGCTACAACAGAATGGCATTAAATATACTGATCCCAAGGATATTGCCAATATCCTGGCAGATCAATTCAGTGCCAATTTCACCCCCCCCCGCTCACCCCCTAAATGGCCCATCTCAATACCGGAAGATTGTCAAATTCCGGTAATAATGGCCACACAGGTAAAAAACGTACTCTCCAAAGCTAGGAATACAACATACATGGGACCAGATGACATCCTGGGCAGTGTACTACATGAACTACAAAATGAACTGGCACCTCACCTAAGTGTCATGTTTAATCATAGCCTCACCTCAGGCTTCATGCCCACTGAGTGGTGCACAGCTACCGTTATCCCACTCCACAAGGGGGGATCCACCTTGGATCCTGGGAACTACTGCCCCATTAGTCTGATGAGCCTGATTTGCAAGGCCATGGAAAGCATTATCATGGAACTTATAAACAAAGACATTGGCAACCTTCAAACACTGGACCCCACCCAGATTGGGTTCGTGAAGGGCCGATCTTGTCTCCTGAACCTGATTTACTTCTTCAGATCAGTCTCCAGAGCCGTGGATGAAGTTAAGGTGGTCCACACAGCCTATCTGGACCTCACCAAGGCCTTTGACACCACCCCCCACTCTGAAATCATAGATAGACTTACTAAACTGGGCATTAATCCCTACATCACTCGATGGGTTGCCAGCTGGCTTACTGACAGAACCCACACTGTAAAAGTAGCCGACTCCAAATCCAGCTCCAGACAAGTGACAAGTGGATTACCACAGGGTTCATTCCTGGGACCGCTCTTGTTTGGCATCTACATCTCTGAAATACAGGCCAACACTAAGGGACTCTGGCTAACAAAGTTTGCAGATGACTGCAAACTGGGAGCCATTATTAAATCCCCAAATGATGTGGATACTCTACAAAAGGGCCTTACAGAAACAGATGCTTGGTGCCAGAGCTATGGGCTCAAGCTCAATGCCAAGAAATGTATAGTTATCCCCTTTGGGAAAAAACATGTACCCATGAATTACCACATAGGTGGCAGTACACTAAACACCAAAAGTGTGATAAGAGACTTAGGGACACAGGTGGACAGTGGTATCACCTTCGATAACCACATTGCCACAACAGTCAGGAACTCCTTCTATGTGGCACACCTCATCACTAAGGGCTTTTCATCCAGAAAAAAGGAGGACATTGTCCCACTGTACTCATCCCTCATTAGACTCATTATAGAATACAATGCCCTGTTTGGTATGTACCTCTCAAGACATCTGCAACAACTGGAAAGACAGCAGAAATACCTCACTAAAAGAATCACAGGCCTAAACAGATGCCCTACACTGACCACCTTAAAAAATTCCAGCTATACTCTGTCGCATATTGTCTACTCAGAGGCTATCTCTGCTTAACATACAAGACCATGTCAAACCCAGAGCTGTTGGACATGCTACACTTAAAGAAATCCCAATCCCTCAGAGCCACATGCTCCAGGGATCTAAACCTTGTCATCACAATAAACAAAACATGCTGGAGGGATAGGTACCTGACCCAGAAACTCCCCAGACTCTGGAATAGACTGCCCATACATGTCAAGCAGAGTGCCTCTTTGGCCCTCTTCAAAAGGAACCTTGACGTTTGGATGGGAGAAAGGAAATTCAGCCCGGGGATCACGTCAATCACCCTGCTAGACAGGGGTCCAGGGAAGTAAATAGTGTGGGAAGAAATAGCCAGGAAATTATTATGGCTAAGCTTGTATAGGCCCTAGGGCCAATAGCCTAGTACCAACCTATGAACTTATATCTCTCAACCTCTTAGAGCAAAAAATCTAGACAAAGCCTAAAATGATGGGGGGACAAATAGGGACAGATTTGAAATATTGCTCTTACAAACTTAGAAAGTTGATAGAATAATAGGTTTTGCATTAGCATGAATTTTCTGAAGGATGTTGAGTCTTAAATATTTGTCATTATTTAATGACTTAAATCCTCAGCTATTTGCCAGAAAAGTACAGTTTTTAGAAGGGACACACCAAATATATGAGGCAAAAATCTGGACATTCTGCGAAAATCTGTACAGTTGAGAGGTATTATTTTAGCCAGTTTGTAGACAAGCTAAATGTAAGTTAGTATAATACAAATAGGAATTTCAATAAGAAGTATGAGAAAAACAGGTTTATGGTATTGTTAGAAAGAAAGCCAAGGGAGAGAGAAATTGATAGAAGTAAGGAAGTGAGTGAAGAAGGGAGAGTAAGGAGATGTAAGGCATGAATAGGTATTTGTTCACATTTGGGATGTAGTTTATCCCGGTGTTGAGAAAGAACAGAGACAGCTTTTGACTGGGAAGTCTTTCAGACTGGTTTCAAAGGATGGGATGGAGTATATTGACCTGATGCATAGAGATAAGGTGTTTTAGGCCTTAGCGACATGGTACAAGTACAGACAATGTTCAGCAGATTTAATAGGTTTGTGGACAGGCAGGAATTATTGGTCACTGGATGATAATAACTGGCTAGGAACATAGTTGGGTAAAATGTTATTTAGTGCTGGACAAGCAGATGGATTCTGGATAATTTTACACATGATAAGGAGTGGTATATATGAGAGTTGATGGGGTAGTGGTTTTTTTAGTACTATACAGTGGTGGGTTCTGAAATTGGCATTTGCTGCAAATTTAGCAATTTGTTTTAACATTGTTCAAGTTATGATTTTTGTGATTCCTAAAGGCTGTTAAGGATGGGAACACCATAAAGAAGTGTAGGGAGAAGATAAGTAGTGGCAAATATAGTTTTTGTTGTCAGTAAGAATGTTTTTGGCTCTATAAGCAATCCTAGTTTTTGATGAGTTTTTCTTATGTGATTTTGCATATGAAGGTCAAATGTAAGATAATCATCCAGTATCATCTCTGATAATTTGGAATGAGAAGTGACTTCAGTGGTTTTGTTATCAGCAGGACATTACATTTTTTTTCATGGGAGAGGAATTTGGGTAAAAAATAGTAGTTTTTTTTTTAGGGTTGAGCATGAGTAGTTATGAGTTACAAAGCAATGTTTCAGTTGCTGTTAAAACTTTCTGAGTAATTTTTTAGAGGTGTGCCATATTGCCAGATGTGCAAAAGAGTATGGAATCATCTGCAAACTGTATTAGGGAGGCCTGTTATGAGGATATGTTGAGGGGGTTGGTGAGAATGTTAAAGAGGAGGGTACCAGGGATAGATCCTTGCGGTACACCAGCTGTGACTGGGAGTTATGCAGTGAGGGTGAAATACCATGTTACTGACTGATATATATTGGATAGGTAGCTTTTGAACCATAGAAGGGTGGGCTGATAAAGATCTAATGAGGTCATTTCAAGTAGATGTTTGCTGTGACAAACTGTGTCAAAGGCTTTAGACAAGTTGAGAAACAAGGAGAAGACTAGGCTGCCATTATCACTGTTTTTATTGATAGTATCTATATAGATTAGAAGGGCAGTGCTAGTATTATCGGAATGATGGAAGCCATGTTGTGTAGGGGATAGGAGTGCTTCCTGCAGGAGGTAGCCCAGCAATTATTTTTGGATACATTTCTGAAGTATTTTGGAGAGGGGGATAAAACTGCTATAGGTCTAAATTTTGTAATGTCTGTTGAATTTCCTCCTTTGCACAGAGGGATAATGTGTGACTTTTTACAGAGAGAGGAGGGTCATGGGATTCCTGGATTGACCTGTTTATAAGGATTGAAGCAGGGTAGGCAATACTATTGTCTGTTACTTTAAGGTATTCACTTGGAAGGTCATCAGCTGTAGCACATCATGGTTCGAATTTTTTTAAGACTAGTTTTATTTAAGATGTCGGCACAGGTTTCAAAGTGAAATTGGATGTGGTGATACATGGCTACTGGGCAGGGTTAGGATTAGATGCTGGTGAAATCTTGGTTAGAGATGCTGTACTATCTATAAAATAAGAGTTGAATTGTGTTGCAGTTTTGAGTGATGAGTTACTAGGAGAGGGGTTAAGACTGATTTATGGCCAGGATGCAAGGTTTCTTTAATAGATGTCCAGAATTTTTTAGGGTTGTGTTTACTATTATTCCGAAAGTTATTATAGTATAGTTTTTTGTCTTCATTAATTTTCTTTTTAATATGATTGCGGAATAGTCTGAAGTTTTCAAGATATTGTGGTGTTTTATACTTTTGCCATTCTTTCAATGCTATTTCTCTATCCTGCATTAGCATTCTACCCTTTTTGGATAGCCAAATTGCATTATTTGTTTTTAGTCTCTTCCTTGGTACAAGGTTATTTAGGATGCTAAAGAAAGCTGTATTGAATTAATTTATAGCATCATCTAAGGGCAGGATTTTTAGGAAGTTCCAGTTAATAGTTGATAGGTTAGTAATGAACATTTCTGGGTTTGACTTGGAAAGGTTGCATGTTGTTTTATAAACTTGTGGTTAAGTGGATGTGTGAGATATCTGGATGGCTTTGAAATTTCTCCATGTCGTTTGGGTTTGTAATACCATGACGGGAATGGACCCCATTCCTAAAGTATGATTAAAGTTCATGAAATTAGTATTGTTTCAGTCTTTGATGTCAACCAGAAGTGCTCTTTGCAACACCTGCAATGTGCCCAGTAATGATTCCTTCTGCAATTCATACGACATTACATGTATAAGTAACATACCTAAGTACGATTGTAAATTCTTTTTTATAAGACCCATTGTTCTTCTACTATTAGAAATGTACGGGTAACCTTCTTCCACATTGCTCTTGTTTCTGCTTGCAAATCCTGCTATTTTATGACTTTGTGTCTCTGTACATAAGACACTATAGTCAGTGGGTATAGCAATTTCTTCTTTTCATAGACTACGATATCTGATTTTTTCATATCTTTTTTTGAGCTGTTGGTAATGGGTAATGGTGATTTGTGGCTCATGTTTCCAGTGTTTTACAGCTATGTTAATATTATAAAGTTTGCACAGTCCCCAAAGAAACAGTCTTGCCACATTATTATGACTTCTAATATACAGTCCTTCTGCCATTAGTATATCATAACCAGCAACAAGATGTGAGACTGTTCCCAATTCTGTTTTACAAAGCCTACATTTGTCTGTTTCTCCCACATCTGCAATAGATTTTGTAAATCAAGATGTATGTAGTCCACTATCTTGGGCCATCAATATTAACCTTTCATGTTTTGGTTTAAATTCATCTCTCCTTAACCATCCTTGTGTTCAGTCAGGATCAACATAAGGTTGTTCCAAGAGTTTTCTATACTTGCAACTATATTTATACATTTTCCACATTTCTTATCTTCTCATCTGATCCTTCACCTTATATTTTTTCTCTTTTGTTTTTTGGCCTATTCAGTTGCTGCCTGAGTTTTGTCTACTTCTGGTTTGATTTCCATTCCAGTTTGATACCAATATGCTTGTAAGAATTGATAAGACTGTACTGTACGGTAATTAACTGGAAACACTGAAATGAGTCTGAGAATGAAAGTCTTTCTCTGTTAATTAACAAAACTCGTGCTCAACAGGTGCCAATCTCTCCTTTATGGACCAAGTCTTGTGTGCTTTTCAGAATTAATTCTCCAAATATTGTAGTTCATTCAATAAGGCTTTATTAGATGTTCACAATATTTGAATACTGTCTTCATTAACAATGCTGATAATTATGGTGCTGCAAAATATATTCAAAGTTTCTACACATATCTTCTGATTGTCCTGAATAATGTAAATGGAAACAGTATTTGACCTGACTTCAGTACTGAGGCTCAAGTATCTGTAATCATTTCTGTAATGTCAGGTCAAGCAAACTAACTAACCTTAGCTGACTTCTCTAGCTGTATCTGAAGTATATTTTAATAATACCAAAACCCTGTGATGCTTTACATGCCCTCTTAGCCTTAGTTCCCTTGGTTTCTAAGCTTGGTCTTAATCTAACATTCCATTAAGGAACATTCTGTAGCTGGCAAGATTAGATCTTTCCTTTGAGAAATGAACATTCTGTATTTCTGTATTTTCTGCACACTTTATGGTTACCTTTCCTTTCTAATAAACTGTTGACCATCAAGGGTTATCCTTTCTTTCTGCTTAACTGTCTTTTGTGCATAAATGAAATACAATTTCTAGGCCTATTTTACCCTTTAACCTGTCTAATGTCTAATAATTACTTTAAAATGGAAGTACCTAATCTAACAGTTACCCCTGAGGTCCCTGACGAAAGTCTACAGGGACCTACTTCTGTAGTTACCTTACATCTGTATTGCTAACTACTGTATACAGCTTTATTCTGCCTAACTCCTAATCTGAAAATATATATTTTTTAATTTGGTAAACCTGCAATTTCAATTTTTACCACTAGGTGTCACTTGAGCATATATGGCCTGTTTGGATTGAAGTCTCTTACCTTTATGATTTGATTTTCATATAACCTAGATTCATAGTCTTTAGAGTCTAAGTTCTGATGTATGAGTGATATATTAAAAACCTGTACATTATTCTGAAAATTAGTGTCTCTTAATTCTGTAGCTTTTAAAGCTGAGTAACATGTCTTTGTGAATGTTTATTTAAGTTAGACAGAGTATGAACTGTTAACCCTACCTATTTTTTTTCCATATCTCTGTATGCTGTAATGGTAAAGTTACACTGTTTATTACTTACACTTTTTACCTTAGTACTATGATGTCTCTCTCTTATAGCAAATGAAACCTTTTGCTGTTATTTATTAGATTTAAAACTTTAAACATTGTACTGTTTTTTTATTGTATAGCTTATCAAGCATGATGGCTATTTTCTGAGGACTAATTGAAATCTGCACTAAAGAGATAACTTTATAAGTGGTCTTGAAGCATAATTACCATATCCTGTGTTAACTTGTGGCTATAAATTTTTATTTAGATTTGCTCTATAATGCTACTTAGCTTTTTAACTTTTATGAATATTTATGAGCTATAATAGTTTACTAAACCTATACTATCTGTATTTCAAGTCTATACCTTTGCATTGTCTATTAGTGTCATTTTAATTTTTTGACTAATATACAATAATTATGTAATGTACACTGTAATATGTAAACTAATTATCAAATTAAGCCGCCCCTGTTATGCCTTAAGTGCACTGAATAACTATTATTACCTATTCTTTAGATAACTTATCTTATTAGTGTACTAAACTTATGTCTTCTGCATTTTAGGTCTATACCTTTGCATTTTCCTTTAGTAACTTTTTTAACTTTCTGACTAATATATAATAATTACATAAAATGTACTGTAGTTTGTAAATTAATTAACAAATTAAGCCTGCCATGTTATATCTTGGGTATACTGAATAACTATTAATACCTATTATTCAAATAACTTATTTTAATAATCCTGTAAAAATAATTCTGTCACTTTACCTTTAACTAATGACTGAATAATGTAATAAGCCTGTTACAAATAAGTCTGTCACTTTACCCTTAACTAATGACTAAATAATGCAATTCTGCTACTTTACCCTTAAACTAGTGGCTGATTAATGTGAAGTAACTGAGTATTATTTTTATATTCTGAGGTTTGACTGAAATGTACTACTCTGAACACATAACTGAGTATGAATGTCATATTCTGAATCTTGACTGAAATTTACATTAGCATATATGGAACATTTAAAATAGCTGTGTATATTCTGGAAGCTAACTAAACTAATACTAAAAGAATATATTTTGCCAGTGTTAATTGAACACAGAGAAAAGCATAACTGAAACTGGTACATGTTATATAAGTACCTTTTTCTGTCAGTATTGTCTGAACATAGACTGAAAACTAATACTGTTGACAAATTGTCTGAAACATGAGAACATGTTGATTGTCTGAACACAGTCTGAAAACTAGTACTGTTGTACAATTGTCTGAAAATGTGAGAACATTTTGACAGTGTTACATGAACACAGATAAAAAATGAACTGAAATCTGTTTTCCTGTCAGTATTGTCTGAACAGTGATAAAAACATAAACTGAAACTAGTATTTTATATAACTGTCTGAAACATACATACTTGCTTTAACTGATACATTTTAACTTTAAACAAACATTACAGAAATAACTGAAACACATAGACAGTAAAGTTTTGCACCACAGCTCTTGTCACATTTTACTCTGCATTGTCCCAGTCACTGATGAGGTAAAGGAAGACCTGCTTAAATGTCGGTGTCCTTTTTATAGTTAGACCTTTTAAACCTCTTTTTTTATTTTTTGTGCAAGGCTGGGTAGCTAAAATTTTTGATTGTATTCAGTATCAAGTCCTTAAAATAACATTTGCATCTTTAACAATTATAAACTGATAGCATTACTTATTTCCCTGACCTTATTTACATTTTTCCTGCATGAAATAAACATTTACAGCTTTAACAATTATAAGCCGATAGCATTGCTTACTGTGCTGATGTTATTTACATTTTTCTGCGTGAAATACATTTACTGCTAATAAACTCTTACAAGTCTGTAAGCAAACTGATAACTTCAAATGAAACTCAAATAGTAATGTAACAATGTGCATTTCTGCACCTATATAACTGTTGAACATTTTACATTTTTTCATGACCCTTAGATTTTAACATACTGTTCTGTAAGTGAAACTTCATTCACTGTCTTACCATAACCATATTTTTATCTGACATCATTTAACTTTTCAGTAGTACTGAGTGCTGCAAGAATTTATTATTACCGTCTACAATTTTTTTGATAAATAGTAAAACTGTAAATGCATTAAATTTATTTTTGCCATACAGCCTTATGGCATATAGTACTGTTTTTAATTTAGCTTGCTAAGCTGGCTATAATCTGATTTGATGTGCTTGGCAAACTGCCATTTCCATATGAAACATATACAGTCTTAAACTGGTTACATAATGTTACTCTTTTATACATAGGATTTGAATTTGTTAACTGTATTGTCACCTTGACAATGTAGTATTGACTAAATTTTACATTATGTAAACTATCAAACATTATGTTGTCTCTGCCTATATCATTGCTTATTGTTTATGTGTTTCAATACTTTAATACAAAGCTCTTAACTAATGACTGCTAAACAAAATAATAACACAAAAAATGTATTTGCCAAATCTGTAACTGTAAACCCTTTATTATGCAAATTAATTGAACTGTTAGTTCTAATATACCTTACAAAACATAGAGGTATATGGTTACCCTTTTTTTCTTTAACTGGCCACACCCAATATGTCTTTCTGAGCACTTTAGCTGTGTCAGCTGAACTGGAATTTATGTTATTTTTAACCCATAAATCTGCATGTTTCTGCCATAACCATTTTTTTTAAATCTGTACATTTGCACAAATCTTGTCACTGAAGTCTAAAACAGCATATAACTCTAATGACATGTTTTTACTTAGTACAGATCTGTTACACTTTGAACTAATAGCTGCTGTAATTTGACCCTTTAAATCCTGACAAAACTGCACTTTTGTCCTCTAATAAAGATCTATGAGTAACTGAAGTTGATTCATTTATAAACAATGAAATACTGTCATTTATTTTAACCTTAAACAATGACAGATTATTGGAATTTACTTTATTAAAATCTGCAGTCTAATTTTTTTTCTATTTTTTAGTGCAATATTTGCACCTGATTCTGAAAATAAGAAACTAGATGAAGTAATGTGAACTGGAAACATTGCCTGCATGTTATGTACATTGACTGTGTTGACATCTGTATATTTAATACTGCAATATAATTCTGTATTTTGAATTACATGTATTACATTCTGAACATTTGTATTTGAAAGTGTACTACAATGTAACTCTGTATGTTGAGTTGTATGTGCTGAATCTTTTACACAAGAATTATTTAAGTTTAAAACCATTCTGACAGAAGCTGACTCATTAGCTTGCTTCTGTGATTTAATCCTTTTGCGTTTAGAAATATTTAACATTTTTGAATTAGTAACCTTCTCGACTGCTTTATCCAGGTTTTAAAATTAAACCAAATATTTACTGATATTTTAACTGTAGCAGTATTACTTGACATGTTTATACAACAGGCATGGAAATGACTTTTTTGAGCTGTTAATTAAAAAGTGCATATAAAGTCTTACATAACATTATGATTCTGGAAGAATGTCTGCCATCATCTGTAGCTTATTAACCTTTTTTCTTGCCTTTTGGCTGTGTGACGTCACACTGGAAACTTGAAAGTTTGTGGAGATAGCTGTTAACTGGATAATGTCTTTTATGTTTTGAAGGAAAACTGCATTGATTTTATACTGGCCTGCTGAAGTTGTTTGAGGTTTTTTTGTAGTAAACACTGGTGCTGTGCACTTTGGTTAAAGGTCATCTGCTGTGTCAATTTTCTGCATAAAGTAGTGCTGCCTTACTGAAACTTTTTTTCTGTAATGAGAAACTGTAGTGCCTAATTTCTAGCTCATTCTGTATACAATTTACAACTCTATTTATGGAAAAACACTGATATGCTGCTGAAAATTCTATTATGAAACATTTGTTGTCATTAGAAACTGTTAATGAAATCTTGAAGTTAAGCTGGCTACTGCAGTGAACTGTAATTGAAAGTGTTACTGCAGCTGTTTCTGTTGAAGTTTTGCTGATGAGGCTGATTTGCTTTGTAGAATACATGTCGTCAAGCAAAACATGGAGTGCTGCTCTGGAAGGAAAACACTGCTATTTCATAGTCTGTAGAACACACATAGTCTGACTGCTAAAGCAAGGTTTGTGGGGTTTAGGGAGTTACCCCAATTATTGGCTCATCATTGTAAGAATTGATAAGACTATACTATACTGTAATTAAATAGAAACACTGAAATGAGACTCAGAACGAAAGCCTTTCTCTGTTAATTATCCAAACTCATGCTGAACAGATGTCTGTCTCTCCGTTATGGAGCAAGTCTTATGTACTTTTCAGAATTAATTCTCCAAACACTGTAGTTCATTCAGTAAGGCTTTATTAGATGTTCACAATACTTGAATACTGTCTTCATTAACAGTGTTGATAATAACAGTGCTGCTAAATATATTCAAAGTTTCTGCGCATATCTTCTGATTGTCCTAAATGATGTTAATGGAAACAGTCTTTATTTGACCTGATTTCAGTACTCAGGCTTGAGTGTCTGTAATCTTTTCTGTAATGTCAGGTCGAATGAACTAACTAACCTTAACTGACTTGTCTAACTGTATCTGAAGTATATTTTAATAATATCAAAACCCTGTGATGCTTTACACGCCCTCATAGCCTTGGTTCCCTTGGTTTCCAGGCTTGGTTTTAATCTAACATTCCATTAAGGAACATTCTGTAGCTGGCAAGATTGTATCTTTATCTTGAGAAAAGAACATTCTGTATTTTTGTATTTTCTGCACACTTTATGCTTATGTTATCTTTCTAATAAACTGTTGACCAGCAAGGTTATCCTTTCTTTCTGCTTAACTGTCTTTTATGCATAAACAAAACACAATTTCTAGGTCTATTTTCCCATTTAGCCTGTCTAATGTCTAATAACTACTTTAAAATGGAAGTCCCTAATCTAACAATACTTCTGCTAAACTAAGCAGGAAAGTCAATGCAAACTTATTTGCCTCATATTTTAAAACTTTCACTATGTTTGAGTCTTGTGAGGTCAGCAGATATGTATGCAGCCCTACATCTGCAGATCTATACCTGTAATCAATTTCAAGGAGGACCACACCTCCTTCAGAATGGGGAATATATAGTCTTGATATGCAGTGATTTTTATAAATAATTTGAAGAGCATGAAGCTTCCTTTTTGTTTTTCTTTCTAACCTATCCAACACCTTTGGGGCCAATCAATCACTCCAAAACTGCATGTTAGGACAGGAAGAGCAAATTGGTTTATAGCTTGGACTTTGTTCCAAGATGTCAACACAGTTTTCAGTATTAATTTAAGTCTTCTAAAATATTCCTTACTAAGTTTTATTCACATTTGTTCATGTTTTTTGTTTATCCTTCATCAGTTCCCAAATATTGATATACTCCCTCTTGCTCAATTTCGTTTATATCACATTCCTGCCCCCAACTGATGTTTCATTGGTGCTGCAGATTTCCTGCTTTAAAGGTTGCTTTTGCACATTTATTAAGACCAAATGACATTCTTACATCATCTGAAAAAGTTTTGACCACTTGCAGTTGTGGTTTCAGTTCCTCATTTGATGAACTGTACAGTTTTAAATCATTCACAAAAAGAAGGCGAGAAGTCTTTACACTTTGTTATTTTCTATGAATCAAATCATAGTCATGACCTAATTTGTTAAGTAGACAGCTTAATGGGTTAAGAGCAAGATAAAAGAGAAGCGATGACAAAGAGCCACCATGGATTATCCCCCTTTGGATTTTTATCCCTGGAATAATAATTTGTCCTTTATTTTGGTTTAACTGCAAAGTGGTTTGCCACTGTTACATGGTCACTGTAATGTAATTGATCAGAGTAGGGTGTATCTTATACATTTTTTAAGCACTCTTTTGTCCATGAATGTGGGATAGTGTCAAATGCTTTTTTGTAGTCTATCCATGCCATACTTAGAGTCTTCCCCTTTTTACAGCTCTCCATTATGACTTTATTTAACAATAAATGATTCCTTGTTCCATATGACTTTCCTTTATTACTCTTTTGTTCTATTGCCATGATTGAGTTTTCTTCTAAATGAGTATAAACTCTGTTGGCCTCAATTCCAGTCTATACTTTATACATCATCGGAAATCAACTTATTGGTCTATAGTTTTTATGATAGCTTGCTAGGTTGGAGTCTGCTTGCGGTTCACATAGAAATAGTTCTTACTCATGGCTAAATCTTCATGTAAAGATGTTGATACTTTTAGCCAGAAGTTAGGTACTGCATCTGGGCCTGGGATTTTCCAATTAGGAGCTTTTCTTAACTTTGTTTCAATCTCTCTGGCCGTTACTTCATCCCATTTCATATCCTGTACATTTAAAATTCTTATTCTTTATTTTACTTCTTCTATTCATTTAGGATCTTTGTAAGCCATGGTAGTACAGTGGTAGCTTTGTTGCCTCACAGCAAGAGGTTCTCCTGTTCGATTCTCGGCTGGAGTGCCTTCTATGTGGAGTCTGCATGTCCTCCCCATGGTCGAGTGGCCTCCGAAAGACATGCGTAAATGAGCATGCCCTTGCTGAAGGTTGAGCATCGGGCTGACAACTCAACACCATAAAAATCTACTGCCAGTCATTAGCGGGTGACCCCTAATCAGGAAAAGCTGAAAAGACATCATGTTCCACAGGATCTTTATATATATTTCTCCAAAATGTATCTATTTCTTTTTTTTTTTTGGTGGTATTTCAATTCCTTTTGCCTTGTTTCTCAATTCTCTATAAAACTTTTTTGGTTCATGAATAAATTGTTTATTTTGTACTTTTCCTTTATATTTATCTGCATATCTTCTAAGTTTTTCTGCCTGTGCTAATATTTTTAGTTTATTATTTGTGATAGTGCACAATAGGTCCCAATCTGTTCTGATACTGTGCATTGTTTTTATCAGGTCTAGCTTTCTAAGTATTTTTGTTGATCTGTTCCCTCTTCTATACTCTTCTAACAGAGACACCTCTTATCTTAATTGATTTATAGTTTTCTCTTTTTAATACTTCCATGGTGACATTTGATTTCTCCCCTTCCTTTCACTTACTGCCCTGTGCTTTTGTGGTAAGACTTTATCTGTTATCAATTTAGTTACACAGTAATATAGCCTATTCACTTCTGTTATATCACACAAATTTATGTGAACAGTCGTAATTACTGTGTTCATTTGTTTTATAAAACTTTTAACTTTTTTGGGTTTTATTGACTCTCTGTAGTCTGCATCTTTCATTGATCTTAATATGTCTGTCCATCTCTATTAAATCAAGTGTGACACCCATGCTCTGGCCCAGCAATCAAGGAGCCTCAATCCTCACCACTAACACCAGTGAGGGGCATCTCATATAAGAGGAAAGGATAACAAATACACACAGTAAAGTGCAATTTCCCTTAAGAGCACACAGAGCTCACAGTAAATCCAGGGCTGGTTGCTCCCTTGCTCTCCAGGTTCCCAATAAGACTCCCCAGTGGCACAGCTATAGGGTCCAGATCTCAGCCAGCTGGGCAAGCTAAAACCTCCAGCCCCCTCTCTGTCCAACCAGTGCTTCATTTCCCTGCCCAAGTAGCTGACACACACACACACACACACACACACACACACACACACACACACACACACACACACACACACACACACACACACACTGTGAGATAAGAGTTTATACAACCACACAGACACTCCTGGGGAAGGCTGGCACAGGTTCTCCAGCTGTGCCCCTTTTACCCCGACTATACAGTAGAAATCACTGCCACCACCCAGCTAATATTTATCAGCTTCCTAAAGGCCTTTAAAAGAGTGTCCAGTTATTACTGTGCAATATTATTATCCAATTAGTAGTATAGCCCAGGGCTAAAGCTATAGGAGTGCCTTTGTACAATTTTACAAAGGCATGCAAGTACTCATAAGAGCTTAAATTATCTCTACACAAAACAGCCACAGTTAAAAGGGTTTAAAATATTTAATAATAAATAATTAAAAACACAAGACAATACTTTTTACTAAACAGTGCTAGTCAAGAGTTCAGAGATCACAGAGAAATACTTAAAATAATTCATTAGTACAGTTCTGACATTATAGAAAAACACTTAGTCTAATCTTTCTAGCTTCTAGCTATTTCTAAGGGAAAACACAAGTCTAAGATAAACTTACATATAGAACAAGACAGTGCTGAGTTGGATGGTCAAGACAAAAATGCTTAATGCTCTCTGATTCTCTCTGTTTTTAAAATCACATTCCTGGTTCACATTTACATCATTCTTCATACTTCCCTGGGTTCCCAGGATAACAGAAACTACATTTACATTCTTCACCTCTGGGCAGAAACTAAAGCAATAAAGGACATTTATGCATGCAAATTCTGGTCATTAACTCTGGCCTTAAAACAATAGCAAGAATTCCTTCATCTAGATGGGTCGGAGCCGACTTTAAATATCAAAGACAATCATAAAATGCTTGCCTTAGCTTTCTTAGAGCAGAGTGCACTGTTATTACATTTTTGCAGTTCTACATTTAACAGTATTTTTTTCCATTTAAGACAACAAGTCTGTAGCTTACATTAATATTTACAAATGACAGAATTATCTATAAAATTCTATCTGGCTAGGCTGGCAGCCTTCACATTCCCCTTGAGAGGGTTAGGTCTATCTGAGTATACTTTATCCCATTCCCTGTCTTGAGAGCCCATCTGCATTGGCATTGCTAACCCCATTGTGGTGCTGTACAGACATATATGCTTGCAACCCCAGGCTCCATCTTAGCAACTTGGCATTTTGCTGGCTGGCTCAGTTTCACCATGTTAGGGGGTTGTGATCTGTCATAGTGAATTTTCTTCCATACAGATAAGGCTGATGTTTCTGCAGTGCGCACACTATAGCCTGACATTCCTTTTCTACAGCTGCATAGCATTCCTACCTGGGTTGGAGCCTATGACTGAGATAAACCCCTGGGTTCTCTTCCCCCTCTGAAGAAATCTGGCTAAGTACAGCCCCCACCCCATGTTTTGAAGCATCCACCTGCATAACAAATTCTTTGTTGTAATCTGGACTGGCTAACACTGGGGGTCCTCCCAAAGCTTATTTAAGCTTCTGGAATGCCTGTTCATATGCTGGGGTCCACACTACCTTATCTGGCCTGTTCTTCCTTGTCAGTTCTGTGAAGGGAGCAGCTATGGCACTTTAACTTGCTTTAACTGGGGATGGACTTTCTGTAGTACCCTGCTGTTCCTAAAAATGCCCTCAGTTGCTTTTTAGTAACAGGTTCAGGCCATGCCTAAATGGCTTCCACTTTGGCAGGTTCTGGCCTTATCTTATCACTCCCCACTCTATGTCCTAGGTAGGAGACCTCTGCCATACCTACCTGACATTTGCTCGGCTTAATGGTCAACCCTGCCCTCTGTAGTCTGCACAGCACCTCCCTGACATGCTGAAGGTAATCTGGTCAGGAATGGCTGTAGATGGCAATATCATCTAGGTAAGCAAGGGCAAAACCTCCTGCCCCTGCCATGATATGATCTACCAGCCTCTGGAAAGTTGCTGGGGCATTCTTCATCCCAAAGGGCATCTTTGTGAACTCATACAAGCCAAAAGGAGTCACAAAGGCTGACTTCTCTCTAGCACTGGGAGTCAAGGGAACCTGCCAGTAACCCTTGGTAAGATCAATGGTTGTAAGATACTTAGCCCCACCCAGCTGCTCAAGGGCCTCATCTGTCCTAGGCATGGGGTAAGCATCTGACTCTGTGTGACTATTTAATTTCCTGTAGTCCACACAGAACCTGGTGCTGCCATCCTTCCTTGGCAACAACTCCACTGGGACTGTTGGACTCTTGAATCACCCCTAGTTCCAACATCTCCTGCACCTCCTCCCTCAGAGTCTGTTTGACTCTCTCGGGCACTCTATAAGGGGCCTGCCTAATACGCCTTTGGGGTTCTGTATCCACCTGGTGCTGCCCCAGGTGGGTGCACCCTGGTTTCCCAGTGAACATGTCCCCAAATTCCTGCAACACTGCTCAGATTTCTCGAATCTGCTGGGACATTGCTACCCCTTCCACTGAGGTGTCATCCCAAGCCTCACCGAGGAGATCAGTCCCCAGATCTCCCTTGGACTCTTCCTGCAATCCACTGCAAATGCTCAGCACAAGGTCCTCCCTATCATGGTAAGGTTTCATCATGTTAACATGGTACAGTTTGTGCCCCTGCCTTCTGCCTAGCAATTCCTCCATGTAATTAACATCCTTTCCCTTTCTTACCACCTTGTAGGGTCCCTCCCAAGCTGCTTGTAGCTTGTTGTGTCTGACAGGAATGAGAACCATTAACTGCTGCCCCACAGCATACTCTCTAGCTCGAGCATTCCTGTCATACCACACCTTTTTCTGTTTTGGGCTTCTGCCAGGTTCTCCTGGGCCAAGCCCATGAGTTCCCTGAGCCTTGTCCTGAGGTTTAGGATGTATGCCACAACAGACTCCTTGTGAGACTTGCACTAACCTTCCCACTCATCTCAAATTAAATCTAGAGGGTTCCTCACCCTATGCCAATACAGCAACTCAAAGGGTGAAAAACCTGTGGATTCCTGGGGAACCTCTCTGTAAGAAAACAACAGATGGGGCAAATATTTGTTCCACTCCCTCTTAAACTGATCTGCAAATGCCCATAGCATTGACTTGATTGTAGAGTTTAACCTCTGAAATGGCTCCTCAATTACAGGCAAAGCCATCGAAGGAACTCTCACCTTGTTTCCTACCTTGCCTACCTTTTGGCACTGCTCACAGGTCCTGCAGTACCCTGTTACATCTCTGGAAATTCCAGGCCAATAGAAGTTCTGCATAATATTCCTCTTTGTACATTTTATGCCCATATGACCCGCAAAGGGAATATCATGGGCTATGGCTAGAAGCACCAGATGGTAGGCTCTAGGCACTACCAACTGCTGTACTCTCTCACCTTCTAGCACTCCCTTAGGAGTCCACTCTCTGTATAGTAACCCTTTGTCCCAGTATACAGATTCCCCCTTTCCTTGAGAATCAGGTGCCTCCCTAGCTACCTGCCTCAGGCCTTGCAGTGTAGGGTCTGAGAGCTGAGCCTGCCTCAACTCTCTCCTTGTAACCCTTTTCTGCTCCTCTTCCACAGGAATCTGGCATCCTGTGACAGTGGTGCCTCACTGTCAGGCTGGGTACTACTACTCACCTCTACCTTTGCAGTCACTCTGTCCAAGGGACCATCAGTACTCACCAGCAGCTGTGGCTCACCTTCAGTCTCACTGCTACTGAGTAGCTCCCTCCCTGAAGTAACCACCTCACCAGTCCTGGCTGTAATTATGCCATCTGTCTCGGTCTCCCCAGGCTACCAGACCCACATGCTTGTCTCCTAGCCTGACTGCATGTAACTGCATAAGCATATGGTACTGCCTCATCCAAATCCTTCCCTATCAGGACATCTGCAGGATGGTAGTTCGGTACCCCTGTTGTCTCAAGACAACCTACTATTGGCATTTTGTCTTTTCCACTTACTGGCTCCCTCACCTTTTGTTCTCCACCTTGCCTCCATGGACACCTGTATGCCACATGGCCCACTGGTTGCATTCCAAACATTTAACCCTAGCTCCTGGATGTGTACCTGGATTAGTGGCTTCCTCTGCTACTGGCAGATTCTGTTGGGGCAGTTTGTGCTGCCCACCATGGGTTCCTTTAGACCCATGAGCAGTACTGCAGGTCCCTTTCCTGTGCAGGGCTGCCCTGTTTGCCAGGTATAGGTCTCCCTTTCTCCCCAGCTTATCTGACGTGGCACATTGTCTATCAGCAAACCAGATCCTCATGTCTTCAGGCAAAGTGCTAAGGGCTTGTTCCCTCACCAAAAGGTCTGCTAGCCCTTCTAAGTGGTGACCTGACATCCACTCACCCACCTATGGAAATAAGTGCTCAGTTCAGCAATATATTCACACACACTTTCATTTGCCTTGCGTCTATGCTCACAAAACTTTTTCCTATATGTTTCAGGTGTTAGCTTAAACAATTCCAACAAGTGATTTTTAACAGCAGTATAATCAAAACATGCAACGTCAGACATTTTTGACAAAATAGTTACAGCTTTACCATGGAATAAGGGGGACAGGAACCATACCCGGAGTCCTTGGTCAACACCATACTGTTTGCATACCCTCTCAAACATATGAATGAAACTATCAAAATTATCCCCCTCTTTAAACCGCGGAAGAAATTTACTGACCTTTTGTGCTTCTGGGGTCCAGTTACTCCCTTCTTCATTACCTCTATGACTCTGGCAAAGAGTCAGCATTTCCCTCTCATGCTTCCTCTGTCGATTCTTTTCCTCAGCTTCTATCTCCAAACGCCTGTCCTCCAAAGTCTCTTTAGCTCCAGATGGATTTTTAAGTCCTCTACAGAAAGGTTGAGCTGTCCATTCTCTGAGGGTATTATATCTCCACTGCCAGTCTGATTATCCTCCTGGTTGCTGTTTTCTGATGCAGCTATAACCAAGGCTGCAATCCGGTCTGCCTTAGTCAGGTTTCCATGCAGCAGTCCCCTAGCCTGGCACATCTCTGCCAGCTGGCTCCTTGTCAGCTTTCCATACTCCTCTGCTGACATGCTGCCTGCTCAACCTGACTAACTAAGATAACAAAAGAAATAAAACAATTGTGATCTGAACTCTGAGTATTCACTGCGTGGTTGATTTAGAGTACAAAACAACTTCAAAGCTAGCTGTACACAAGCTACAGGAATTCCCTCTACCCAGACCACTACAAGCCAATTAGCATTTGCCAAACAATTAATATATGGCGTGGATATCCAACCATTACCAAACAATTAATATGTGATGCCCGCACCCTGGCCTATTCTGTCATTTGTAAATATTAATGTAAGCCACAGGCTTGTTGTCTTAAATGGAAAAAAATACTGTTACATGTAACAGTGCCCTCTGCTGTAAGGAAGCTAAGTCATGCATTTTATGACTGTCTTTCATAGGTTCATAGATAGATACTAAGCTATCTGCCCTAGTGCATTTACAAGCCTAGCCAGAGTGTATTTGGCTTCCGCCTCCCTATTAGATTAGCCTAGTGTGCCTCTGTAAATTAGGTCACAGAAGGTACCCTTTTAAGATTAGTTTACTGTGCCTTTGTCTAGCAGGGACACAGGAGAGATCCCAGGGGTGAACTTGTGACTTCCCATCCACGCATCCAAATTTCGCTTGAAGAGGGTCAGTGAGGGGCTATGTCTAACATGAATTGGGATTCTATTCCAGAGTGAGGGCAGCCTCTGGGAAATGAATCTGTCCCTCCAGCATGTCCTGTTTATTTTTGTGCTGAGGTTTAGGTCCCTGGAGCGTGTAGCTCTAAGGGACTTGATTTTTTGAGGTGGAGCATGTCCATTAATTCTGGGTTTGACATGGCTTTGTACATCAGGCATAGATCGCCTCTGAGTAGGCAGTAAGCAACTGAGTAGAGCTGGAGTTTCTTTAGTTAAGCTGCATAGGACATCTGTTTGTAGCCCATGATCCTCTTGGTGAGGTACTCTTGGGGTATCTCCAGTTGCTGCAGGTGTCGGGTAAGGTACATCCCAAAAGGGGCATTGTATTCAATTATGGGCCTGATGAGTGACGAGTAGAGGGGCACAATGACCTCTCTTGATCTAGATGTGAACCCTTTCATGATAAGGTGGGCTATATAGAAGGTCTTTCTAACCACTTTGGCAACGTGATTATCAAAGGAGAGATTGCTATCTACATTGGTCCCCAAATCTCTAATTACTTCTTCCGTACTTAATGGATTACCACCTATGTGGTAATTTGTGGGCACCTTGTTTTTCCCAAAGGGGATGACTATGCACTTTTTAGCATTTAACTTGAGGCTGTGGCTCTGGCACCAAGCATCCGTCTCTGTGAGACCCTTTTGGATGATGCTTGTGTCAGCTGGAGATTCAATTATGGCTCCCAGTTTGCAGTCATCTGCGAACTTTGTCAGCCATAATGCCCCCATTTTAGCCTGAACCTCAGAGAAGTATATACCGAACAAGAGAGGTCCCAGAACTGAGCCCTGTGGGGCGCCACTTGTAACTGGTTTGGATTCGGACATGGCACCTGCAATTCTGACCATGTGGGTTCTATCTCTGAGCCAGTTTGCAACCCATCTTGTGCTATAGGGGTTGATATTTAAGCTGGTAAGCTTATTTATGATGCCCGAGTGTGGTATTGTGTTGAAGGCTTTTGCGAGGTCCAGGTAGGCTGTGTGGACTACCTTGCCCTCATCTATGGCTTTGGTAACTGTTTCAAAGAAATCAACTAGGTTTAAGAGGCAAGATCTGCCCTTAACAAAGCCGGATTGGGTAGGGTCCAGTGTATGGAGGCTCCCAATGTCTTTGTTTATGAGTTCCATGATAATACGCTCCATAGCTTTACAGACCAGACTAGTCAGGCTTATGGGGTGATAGTTTCTGGGGTCCGTTGTGGCACCACCTTTGTGGAGTGAGACCACTGTAGCTGTACGCCATTCTTTGGGTACATATCCTGTAGTAAGGCTGAGTTTGAACAGTGACTTAATGTGAGGGTTCAGTTCTTCTTGGAGCTCATGTAAGACACAGCCTGGGACACCGTCCGGTCCCATAGATGCTCTGTTTTTTGCTTTGGAGAGGGCAGCTTTCACCTGTGCATCTGTGATGTCAGGGAGGTTACATTCAGTTGGGATAGGCGTTTGCTCCTTTGGGGGAAGGGGAGAAGTTTGCTGAATCTGTCTGCCAGGATGTTGGCTATGTCTGTAGGTTTGGTATATTTTGTACCATTATGCAACAATTCAGAGCATCTCTGGGAGTTTCCGCCCATGTTTCTGACATAACTAAAGGAGGCCTTGTGATTATCTTTAGTGTCTAGGGCAATTTTTCTTTCAAAACTGGCCTTTGATGATTTTATGAGGGATCGAAGTTTCTTACTAATACTGATCAGAGATGCCTTCCCTTTTTGGGATTTTGCTCTGTCATGTAGTAGCTTCCTCCTTCTGTTGTATAGCTTATTTATGGCCGGGGTCCACCAGACTGGTCTCCTGTTTTTGGAGGAGTGAGTCTAGGTTTTATTTGGGATAGCATGATCCATGCATTCCTGCAGGTGCTCATAGAATGCATTTGTAAAGGATTCTGTGGATTGGGCTGTATTATCCTCTGGCCCAGGGGCTTTGAAGGATTCCACCTCAGTCTTGAGAAGTGCAAAGTTGGCTTTTGAGAAATTCTTTACAGTGATTTCCTTGGCTGGGGGTGGGGACGGGATATGGATGTCCAGGGAAATTTGTTTATGGTCTTATCTTACCAATGAGGGGTTTACCGCTGGTGTGGAACATAGAGTCCCCATGTTGGTGATGACCAGGTCCAATATGTTGTTCCCTCTTGTGGGAGTGGTGACCAGTTGTTCCATTGCGTTAGAGTTTATAAATTCAAGGAACCGTTGGGTGAGGGTGCTTGGGCTTGAGTAGTTTTCCCAGTCAATGTTTGGGTAGTTGAAGTCACCTAATAACATAGTGTTTGAAGAGACCTTCATATTCTCCAGTGTTCTCAGGAATGCCAAGTGGGGTTCCTGTAATAGGGAGGGTGTTCTGTAGCAAGCTACAAACTGAAAGGCAGTTTTGCCCACTGTTAGTTGCACATGGATGGTTTCCGATGCTTTGTGCAGTGCCACTAACCTGGAGGTGTAGGTATCTTTGATGAATATAGATACTCCCCCTCCTTTTGTGCTTCGGTTTGAGTTTTGGGGCCGAAACGCATGGCATGAGTTATAACCTGGTAGTGCTGGGGTGCTTTCAGGAGCCTTGAACCAGGTTTCTGTTACTGCACAGACATCAATTTTCTCCATACCGAGGAGAGTCTCGAGTGCATGCATCTTGAGGTTTAGACTTCTGGCATTGAGTAGCATTACTTTTAGTTTTTTTATCTTTGGGTTGTCTATGGAGGTGGGTTTGTCCTTTGAGCCTTGCCTAAAAAAGGCACTATGGGGGTGGCAAGAGCCTTGGCCAGTATAGGAAAGCCTAAGGGTGACAGGTGCAAGCCGTCCCTAGCGAAGCAACGTGGCTTGTCGAGCATGTCATCCCAGGCTGACAGACACTGGATCCCCTTTTAATGACACCAATACTTTAGCCAATTGTTGAAACTGATCATTTTGTCTTTATTCTGTGGCATCATTCTTGGTGAGGGCAAGATGCTACTCAAGGTCAGGGACATACCAGCCTGGGCTACATGGTCAGAGAGCTCCTCTATGTCTCTTTTCATGTAGTCCAGGGAGGTACGTCTCAGGTCATTCACACCAGTATGGACAATGACGGATATTTAAAGTAAGTTCCAGCCAATCTAGATGAAGGAATTCTTACTTTTGTTTTAAGGCCAGAGTTAATGACCAGAATTTACATGCATAAATGTCCTTTATTGCTCTGATTTCTGCACAGAGGTGAAGAATTTAAATGCAGTTTCTATTAGCTTGGGAACCCAGAGAAGTGTGAAGAATGATGCAATGTGAACTAGGAATGTCATTTTTAAAAATAGAGAGAATCAGAGAGCATTAAGCATTTTTGTCTTGACCATCCAACTCAGCGCTGTCTTGCTCTATATGTAAGTTTATCTTAGACTTGTGTTTTCTCTTAGAAATAGTTAGAAATTAGAAAGATTAGACTAAGTGTTTTTCTGTGTTGTCAGAACTGTACTACTGAATTATTTTAAGTATTTCTCTGTGATCTCTGAACTCTTGACTAGCACTGTGTAGTAAAAAGTATTGTCTTGTGTTTTTAATTATTTATTATTAAATATTTGTAAACCCTTTTAACCGTGGCTGTTTTGTGTAGAGATAATTTAAGCTCTTAAGAATACTTGCATGCCTTTGTAAAATTGTACAAAGCCACTCATATAGCTTTAGTCCTAGGCTATACTACCAATTGGATAATAATATTGTACAGTAATAACTGGACTTTTAAAGGCCTTTGGGTAGCTGATAAATATTAGCTGGGTGGTGGCAGTGATTTCTACTGTATAGTCCGGGTAAAAGGGGCACAGCTGGAGAACCTGTGCCAGCCTTCCCCAGGAGTGTCTGTGTGGTTGTATAAACTCTTATCTCAAAGTGTGTGTGAGTGTTAGCTACTTGGGCAGGGACATGAAGCACTGGTTGGACAGAGAGGGTGCTGGAGGTTTTAGCTTGCCCAGCTGGCTGAGATCTGGACCCTATAGCTGTGCCAGTGTGGAGTCTTATTTGGGGACCTGGAGAGTAAGGGAGCGACCAGCCCTGGACTGACTGTGATCTCTGTGTGCTCTTAAGGGAAACTGCACTTTACAGTGTGTATTTGTTATCCTTTCCTCCTATATGAGATGCCCCTCACTGGTGTTAGTGGTGAGGATTAAGGCTCCTTGATTGCTGGGCCAGGGCACGGTCGTCACATTAAGCAACTTTTCTCTTAGATCATTTTCTTCTAAACTGAAGGCACACTCTTTGTTCTCCATTTCCTACGGGCATTCTACAGCATGGTCCAGAGCAATTTTCTGTGCCACATTCTCTTCAGTTTCATCCTGTGTCATCTGTTGCTCTTTCATATGGGAACACACTGACCTATCATTCTGCAACACTGACTGTGTCAGAGTTGCCACAATTTCATGTTCCTTCCCTTGCTGTGCAACTCCAACTGAACATTTGTACCGGCTTCCAGTGGAAGTCACCAAAGTATATGGCAGCTGATCAGATGTTTCCTTCTCCACTGGTTTCTCCTTAATTTGGGGATCCATTGCTCTATCCTAATGTGATGTTATCAAAATTAGATTTTGTACACTAAATCCTTCACTTTACAGGTAATCTATAACCTTGGTTTCTATTTCTTTAACTTCTCCATTACTATTCCTCTTTCCTACTTTTTCTTTATCTGGATTGGGAGATTGGGAGATGATCATTGAGATAGTCAGACTTTGTTCCTGAAATGGTGTATTTGCTAGGGTCCAATACTAGGATCAAGCCTAATAGGGAATTTGATGTGTTGTTGTAATGTATGGTGCTATTAATTAGTTGTGTAAAAGCAAATAAGTTCATGCTAGATGTAGGGGAGTTAGAGTTTATGTTTAACCAACTGCATTCACATCACCTAGTGGTACTGTTTATTGTAAAATTGCTATGGATATCCAATGTAGGATATCTTCTAGTATAGCAGTATTGTCACCATGAGGGTTACTTGTTTATAACTGTGTAATTTCAGGAAAGTTATAAAAAGTTCGGCTGAATTGAATTTTGGTATTGGTTTGTTTTAAGGGTAAATGTGGTAGCTGTAGGGAAATGTTAAAGCAATGCCACCATTTTTTCTCTTTATATGGTCATTACAGATGATATTATAGCTTGAAGGCATAATTCTGATTATTTATTCTGGGCTTAAGCCAAGTTTCAGTTGCATCGAGAATATTAGGCTTATGTTGGGTAATCCAAGGATGTAGTCCAGCAATTTTATTTCTTATACTTCTAACATTTATGGCAACAAAAGGTACATTACCAAGGTGGAGGTTGACCTTTGTGCAGTTAGAGTAGTGTGTGGAAGAGAATTGTCTTGATGGTCATTGTAATAGGTATGGCTAGGATTAGGGTGAATGTCTCCTTCTAGAAGGATTTTAGTATACTGGGGAATCAGTGATACTTGTTTTTTAGAGACTGTTTTTCCATCAAATTTTTAGTTTGAGTTGAAATGGAGTTAATCAGTCTATATTTGGAGTAAAGATGAGGGGTGTCATTAAATAGGTTTGGTCTAATGTGCTGAGAGTGCAGGGAGGAGGTATGAATAGGTGGTTGGGGCAGAGCTGGAGAGATGTTGAGAGTTATTATAGAGTCATGGTAAGATGAGAGATGGCCTAATAGGAGTTGAAGAATAGAGAATAAGACGAGGAGTAGCATGATTAAGTGAAGGGATCTGTATGGCATAGTTAGCAGATAGTGCAGATAGTGGGGAAGTAGAAGGATATATATATATATATATATATATATATATATATATATATATATATGTATATACTCAGGTGGGGGACATGCTAGAAATGGTGTATGAATTGTGATGAGAGAGAGGCTTCAGTAGGCAGTGAGGGATATCATCAGAATTAATGACAGACTCATGGCAATCAGACTCCAGTGTAATGATAAGGCAGTATTCATAATCTCAACATATGGCCCACAGCAGGGTTGTGATAGTGAGGAAAAGAGTGCAATCAGTTGCAGGACCTACTAGTTAAAGTAGGACAACATGAATTGGTGTTGATAATGGGTGACTTGAATGCACATATTGGGATAGACAGAACTGGATATGAGGACTGCCTGGGTCCACATGGGTGGGGTAACAGGAATAAAGAATGAGAAGCCATTTTAGACTTCTGTCTGGCAAATGGCTTGATGGTGGCCAACGCATGGTTCAGAAATAGAGACAGTCACAAGATCACATACAAGAGTAGCCAACATGCAACTCAGGTAGACTTCCTCGTAGTAAGGAAAAGCCACTGGGGTAGACTCCATGATTGCAAAGTCATCCCCAGTGAAACCGTTGGCCCACAGCATAAACCATTTTTTGCTACAATCAGCTGAAAGCAGTGGTCAGAAAAGGCTCTAAGGTCAACAGAGACCAGGCTGAAAACCTGGAAGTTGACGAGAGAAAGTAGAGCAGTTCAAGAAAATACTCAGGGTTCTAGCACCCCAAGAAGAGGAAGAAATAGGCTGAGTTGAAGAAGAGTGTCAGCGCCTAAAAACAGCATGTGTTAGGACTTCAGAAAAGATATGTGGCCGAGCCAGGTATGGAAATAAGGTACATAAGGAAAGCTGGTGGTGGAATGCAGAAGTCCAGGAAGTCATCAAAAGAAAGAAAGAGTGCAGGAAGAATTGGGAGATAGAAAAGACTGACCAGGCTAGGAAGGACTACTGGTTAGTTAACAAAGAAGCTAAAAAAGAAGTTGCTATAGCGAAGAATAGGGCATCGGAGGCACTCTGCCAACTTCTGGAAAGAGACTCAGTAAGGGGCACAAAGAAACTATATCAGGCTGCAAGGCAAAGACAGAAAGATAAAGAAGATAGTCAGACACCCTTCATAATGGATGCCAGCAACAACCTGCTCACCAGTCCACAGGACATCAAAGGCAGATGGAAGGAGTATTTCCAACAGCTTCTGAATGAAGAAAACTCCACAGAAGCTGTACTGCCCCAGAAACAGCCTACAATGAATGAGGAAGAGGAGCCCACCTTAGAAGAAGTAAGAATAGCACTAAGGAAGATGAAGTCAGGGAAAGCAGCAGGCTCAGATGAGGTCACAGCAGATATGATAAAGATGCTGGGTGAGATAGGGGAGAAATGGCTCCTAAGGGTACTAATAGCAGTGTGGAGAGAAAGGCGTATCCCAGATGACTGGAGAATAAGAATACTCATGCCAGTGTACAGGAACAAAGGGGACATCCACAACTGTGGGCAGTGCAGAGGGATCAGACTCCTACCACATTGCATGAAAGTTCTGGAGAGGGTGACAGATAAACGGATACGCAGAGTAGTAGAATGTAAGATGGGAGATGAGCAGTTTGGATTCAGATCAGGATGCAGGACAACTGACCCGATGTTTGCATTGAGACAGATACTTGAGAAGAAGCTGGAGATGAAGAGAGAGTCCAACTGGGCATTCCTAGACTTGGAGAAAGCATAAGACAAGGTCCCAAGAAAGCTAACCTGGGCAGTACTGCAGTGGTTTGAAGTCCAGGAAACATTGGCAGAATTAGTGCAGGCTATGTACAAGGACCGAGTGACTCAAGTACGAACAGTGTTTGGCCTCACACAGGGTTCCTAGTGGGAGTGGGTGTACATCAGGGTTCAGCTCTGAGCCCACTACTGTTCATACTGGTGATGGACTACATTAGCAAACAGGTCAGAGGGGACAGATCAACAAAGTTGCTGTATGCAGATGATGTGGCAGTACAGGCAGACTCTGAGCTAGAACTTCAGCAAAGGACAGAAGAATGGAATGAAAATCTGAAGGCACATGGGATGAAACTAAGCACAGATAAGATGGTGGTAATGGCAGCAAACTGGGGAAATCAGAAGAAGCTGAGAATAGAGATAGAAGGGAAGATAGTGGAACAGGTAAACAGCTTCAAGTATCTGGGAGGGGTGGTTGAGGAGAAGGTTGTCTGAATGAAAAGGTCAAAGCTAGAATCAGAGGGGCTGCAGCCAACTGGCATAGAGTATCAGGTGTAGTCTATGACAGAAGAATGCCAAAGAAGCTGAAAAGTAGGGTGTACAAGACAGTGGTGCAACCAGTACTTCTGTATGGTACAGAAACCTGGGCAGTAAAGGCAGAACAATTGAAGAAGCTAGAGGCGATGGAAATGAAGTGCCTGAGAAAGATGGTAGGATGCATACGGTGGGGCAGACGAAGAAATGAGGACATAAGAGCAGAAGCCAAAGTAACTCCAATTGCAGAAAAGATCAATGAGAACAGATTACTGTGGTTTGGACGGGTCTATATCAGAACATCGAAGTATTAAAACTTCAAATGTTCTGATATCGAACACTATTCAGCAAACACTAAGAATAGCGAAGCTGCAGAACAGCAATTTCTTTCCTTGGGAAAGAATTCGGTTGGCCGTTTCTGTGGCTTCGCTATTCTTAGCGCTGTGATGGTAAGTTACGGGTTGGATTCAGTGTGCGATTGTTTGTACGTTAAGGTTAGGGGCGGGTTAAGTGAGTTAGGGTTAGGGCGCTGGTTAGATGTGTGTGCGATAGTGACAGACTTTAGGGTTAGGGGCGGTTTAAGTGAGTTAGGGTTAGGGCACAGGTTAGGTGAGTGTGCGATAGTGACGGACCTTAGGGTTAGGGCTTGGGTTAAGGTAAGTGGGTAGATAGTAGTGTATGTTTAGTTTAGTGTAGCACTAGATGTAGGAATTTAAATGTAGGTGTGTGTTGCTGTTTGATGTGCTTGTGTTGTGTGTATGTGTTTTGGAGCAGCTCGCTGTTCTGAATTTTCGATATTTTCATGTTTAGATGTTTTGGGGCCGATGAAATAGCGTTCGCTATTTTCATCTTTTGATAACGTGATATAAACGCGTTTGGACACATGTGTAGAAAAGCAGAAGACAATCTGGTGAGGAAGATTTGGGACAGACAGGAAGAAGGTAAGAGGAAGTGAGGATGTCCAGCAAAGAGATGGATGGATTGTGTGAAAGAAGATCTGCGACAGTCAGGCATGAGTGTTGAAGAAGGCAGGAGTGTGGCACTGAATCAAGAGAGTTGGCGACAGTTAACACGATACCTCGACCCCATGTAGAAAGAAAAAATGGGAAAAAAGGGCTGATGATGATGATGACTTACATATATATATATATATATATATATATATATATATATATATATATATATATATATATATACACATATATATCTTGGCTACTGGAAGCTGGAAGCTAATAAATCCACTTAATAGTATACTTGTCCCTAACTCTACCATCCACTTCTTAGGATACCATTGCTGGAGAATCATTCTGCTTCCATTTTGTTGTAATTTCTTTCATGCCTACAGTCAAAATCACTGTTAACAAAACCCTCTGAGACTTGGCCCATCTTCCTGATAAAGGAACCCCCAGTGAAATACTATCCGCTCTGGACAAAATTCCCTTATAAATTTATTTACCTACAGATCATGTTGTTGTAAGTTAAGGTACTCCCAAGCTATGTGATTTCATGACCCCAGCTGTGCTGCAATACATCTCCAGCAACTGTTAAAAAACTCCAGGAACATTACAGTCAGTCTTCATGGTGTATAGAAATACTTATGCAAGCATTTCCTCCCAAATATCCAGAAATCCCTTGATTGAGTGGCTTCTATTATTGCACCATGTATCTTACCGCACATTTTTGAGAAGATCAGATGTTCCAACTGTTTAATCCAGCTATTTCTGAGTTTAGCTTTCAGGTTAGTCCTTGTTTCTCTCAATTTGAAAATATAGCCTACTGTGCAAATGTGTAGTACCCCAGTCATCTACCCTGTTAACCCAAAGGATAATAGCCCACCGTGACACTGATTGCTAGTTTATTGAAACTATCCCTGCTTCACAAATTATCTGCACAAAAACTCCTGTAAGTTTAATTTCCATGCTGGAAAAACAGTTTTGATATTAATTAATCCCAGCTGTTTACCCAGAGTCCCCTAGTAATTGCTCCCAACATAACAAGCTTTTTCAGTAGAGGACCTCATAGGGAAGCAATAATTGGTGTTCTTTATTTAAACTCAACATCCAGTAGTCTCAATGACTAAACTAGTCCTTCCACCATCTCTGTTAGAACATGACTAGTGTATATCAGATCTCTTTCCTAAAATATTATACTAATTAATATGTTCCTGCTTCTCTTCATTTGTTCTATTAACTTTATCCATTGAAGATTTTTGATGCTTGGATTCCATAAACAAAATATTCTCAAATGAGCCCCTCACCCAGTATGCCTAAAACCTGGTATTCTCAGCTTCTGTCAGTCTCTACATCAAATTAACTTATTCCAGGTTACTTGCATGCTACCATTTTCCCACAGTAGCCTTGGAACTAATAGTCATATTTTTGTGAAAATGCTCATCCACGGAAAAAGGCAGGACTTGAAGGTCATTAAGATGTATGGGAGCACTATAATTTGAATTATTGACATGTACTGTGCAAAGTCCAGTTCTAATAAACTCAAATTTTAAACAGCTTTTTATACCCATTTCTGATGTCTCCATATGATGCCTCTGTCATTTGTCGGCTGAACATGGCCAATTAAATTCAAAAGTATTTAAACTTCTCAATGCTCCATTTAAATGGATATTGAGTTTGTAATATCACTAATGGGATAATATTCGTGCTAATGATATCTAGTTTTTATGATATTTATTTTAAACGACCAAAATCCTGTGTGATTCTGAATAATCACATTAAAACCTCTTTTAGGTTTGCGGTAGTTAACCATAAACTTCAAACCCTTTAGGAGCTGACAAATGGAAAGCCACTGTCAATGACTCCAAATAAACTGTGAAGAGTAATGGGGGTAGGCACCCTTGTCTGGTACCATTTCCATATTAAATTCTTCTGGTATCTCCTCATTGACCTTGTGTGTGATTGCAGATCTCTTTTAAATTTGAACTTCAAGGGAAACTCTTCTCCAAACCATATACAAATAATCCAATCCACATTATTAAAATTTGTTTTTATGTAGCTACACTAGTTATCATTACATGTTATCTGTGACTATCAGACATTGTCATAGTAATAGAGTTTTTACGATACTGTCAAAGGTCTACTGAAGCTGAATAAACACACTATGAACCAAATGTATTAAAGAGGTCATATGCATTTGTGGATTCTTAACCAATATTGATATAAGGATTTGTTTATAATTCTGAATATGTTTTTTTCTCTTCTTTCAGGATCACTGACAGCACTGCTTCATGCCAAGAAGCTAGTACCTTCTTAGCTTCCAGCACACTGTTAACCATACTGCCAATCCCTCCCAACAACTGCTGTCCAACCCAAATGACACAACTCCAGGGGATCTCATCCAGACCAGGTGTCTTGCCCTTTGACAACTTATTTTAATTTTCTGACAATTCCTCTTTTGAAAGTAGGAGCATTATTTGTCTCTGCGCTAGGAACTGTAGCTGATTAAGTGACAGTGTCCCTGTGTTAAGAACTATAACTGCTTAAGTGACAATCAGTGTCTCTGTGTTAGAAACTGTAGTTTATTAAGTGAAAGTCAGTGTCCCTGAGTTATGAACTGTAGCTGATTAAGTGACAGTGTCCCTGTGTTAGGAACTTTAACTAACAATCACTGTCTCTGTGTTAGGAACTGTAGCAGTTTATGTGACAATCAATGTCTCTGTGTTAGGAACTGTAGCTGATTAAGTGACAGTCAGTGTCTTTGTGTTAGGAACTATAGCTGCTTAAGAGACAGTCAGTGTCTCTGTGTTAAGAACTGTAGCTGATTAAGTGATAATTAGTGTCTCTGTGTTAGAAACTGCAGCTGATTAAGTGACAGTCAGTGTCCCTGTGTGTTGAGTGCTGCCTGATTAAGTGACAGTCACTGTCTTTGTGTTAGGAACTGTAGCTGTTTATGTGACAATCAGTGTTTCTGTGTCAGGAACTGTAGCTGATTTATGTGACAATCAGTGTCCATGTATTAGGAAGTGTAGCTGATTAGCAGTCAGTGTCCCGGTGTTAGGAACTGTAGCTGATTTAGGTGACAATCAGCGTCAGTATGTTAGAAACTGTAGCTGATTAAGTGACAGTCAGTGTGTCTCTGTGTTAGGAATTGTAACTGATTTAGGTGACAACCAGTGTCCCTGTGTTAGGAACTGCAACTGATTATCTGACAGTCAGTGACCCTGTGTTAGGAACTGTAGCTGATTAAGTGACAGTCAGGTCTCTGTCTTTGGAACTGTAGCGGAGTTTAGTGACAATCAGTGTCCCTGTGTTAGGAACTGTAGCTGATTAAGTGACAGTCAATGTCCTTGTGTTAGGAGGTCTACCTGATTAAGTGACAGTCAGTGTCTCTGTATTATGAACTGTAGCTGATTGACAGTCAGTGTCCCATTGTTAGGAACTGTAGCTACTTAAGTGCCAATCAGTGTTTCTCTATTAGAAACCGTAGGTGATTAAGTGACAGTCAGTGCCCCTGTGTTAGGAGCTCTACCTGATTAAGTGACAGTCAGTGTCTTTGTGTTAGGAACTGTAGCTGATTTAAGTGACAGTCAGTGTTCCCATGTTAGGAACTGTAGATGATTTTACTGACATTCAGTGTCTCTGTGTTAAGAACTGTAGCTGATTAAGTGACACTCAGGAATTGTAACTGATTTAAATGACAGTGTCCCTGTGTTAGGAACTGTAGATTTAAGTGACAGTGTCTTTGTGTAAAGAACTATAGCTGATTAAGTGACAATCAGGGACTGTAACTGAATAAGTGACAGTGTCTCTGTGTTGCGAATTGTAGCTGCTTAAGTGACAGTGACTGTGTTAGGAACTGTAGCTGTTAAGAGACAATCAGAAACTGTAGCAAGGACTAGTATTGCTCTTCTTTACAGTCTAGCAAAGCAGATTAACAAGAGATCTATTATGTTGATACATAACTCTTTTCTGGACTGAAGAAAACATTTTTTTGTAGTTACTAAACTGGCAAACAACTTCCATGGCTCATTGTTACAGTTTATCACAGGTGTGAACAAAGAGCCATTTTGTACATGCTGGTCATAAATGAATGGTTCTTTTTTTCCCCAAAAAAGAATATAAGTTATGATTACAAAGTAAGTGGTCAAATCTTAAAAACGCCATAATGAAATATTTAGGGGCAATGGTAGATAGCAGTTTCAGCTTTTGTTTAACACATATCCTGCCACATCAAAATAAATTAAACTTAACTTTTATTATTACTTTAAAAATATAACTGATACCTTGGAAAAAAATTCTGAGGTTATAAAAAATTTTCACCAGTCAAAGAGTGGTGCTGTGGTAGCGTTGTCGCCTCACAGTAAAGATGCTGTCCGGTTCGATTCTCAGCTAGAGCATCTTCTGCGTGGAGACATGCATGAATGGGTGTACCTTCGTTGAAGGTTGTGTATCAGGGCTGGTAACTCGGCACATAAAAATCAACTACCAATCATTAGTGGACCGGAGTTCCGCTGTGGTGACCCCTAACCGGGAAAAGCCGAAAGACACAACAACCAGTCAAAGAGTTTAAATAACAAGTACATTAATGACAAGCAACCAGGATAAGCGAAAAAGGCTTTAAATGGAAAATTCTACTTTTCTAGACATGTCTTAAAAAAACATTATTAAACACTCATGGATCATATACAATCTGTCATAAGAAAACTGAAATTTGAGAATTATTAAGCAAGTATACAAGTAAAGGTAAAACACAGATAAACAGCAAAAATAAGATATTGCATAGATGCATATGTGACAAAGGGAGATACTGGCAGCACAGCTATCTGGAATTTTGTAAATAATTATATGTCATTGGTGAATATTGAAAGGATTTGTGTAAGATGCTTGTGTTCCAACTGTATTAGAACTGTATGTTATGTGTATATCAAACTTGTTTGTACACACATGTGTGTTGAAAATGGTTTGCAAAATTCTTGTGTTTAAAATGAATCCACAGTGTGCCCTATTGGAAAAGAACAGAAATGTATATGCACTATTGTAACTGTGTAAATGTATATATTTTAACAGTGGAAATTGGAATGTAGGAGGTTAACCTCAGTCTAATAAATTTCAGAAAAATAGCTGAAATTAAATTACTTTATGGCAGCAAGCAGACACAATGTCTGTGCTGAGAAGATTTCTGTATTGTCTTGAAAGTGTTTTATTGTTTTATGCCTTCCATCATTTGCCATAGATCTAAGGTCTATGTATTTTCACAGGTAGATGCTAAATGCTAACAGCTGCCATCAATTGCTGTTTTGGGGCCTGGGAACTAGGGCTCAGATGGCAAGCAATTATGTAATTCTGCAAGTTATCCCATCAGTAATATTTGAGATATTAATTTGAGAGATCTCTTAGAAAGCCAGCATTTTGTAGTCTGTTTTTGATCTGACAGCAACAACAACTAGAGAAGATCCATTCACTACATCTGGGTTGCTTTGTAAGTAAGTTAACTAGGGTATAGTAATTCTTTTAGATATAGTCAGGAATGCAGCAAAGCTTAGCTTAGCTATTTTTCTTTGTTTATTTGAGACTGTCCTGCAATGTTGTTTTAAATATTTCCTGTGCTTTGAACTCTGATGTCACTATAAATATATATTTAGTATTGTCTTGTTCTTTTATTTATTATTAAATATAGTTAAACCTTTCATTGTGGCTTTTCTGTGTAGAGATATTTAAGTTCTGAGAGTACTTGCATGTTTCTTTAGTGACACTGTATGGACCACTCCTAATAGGCTTGCTCTTAGTCAAACTACCATTTGTATTAATAGTAACATTACACAGTAAGACTGGACACCCTTTGTTAAGGGCCTCAAAGTAGCTGATAAAGAGTTGGCTGGTAGCAATGATAACTACCTTATAGCCTGGGCAAAAGGGGACATAGCTAGTAAACCTGTGCCATCTTTTCCCAGGTGTGTGTGTGCATGTGTGTGTGTGTGTGTGTGTGTGTGTGTGTGTGTGTGTGTGTGTGTGTGTGTGTGTGTGTGTGTGTGTGTGTGTAAATCAAAACTCAAAGAGTGTGTGTATCAGCTGCTTCAGCAGGGACATGAAGCACATGTTGGACAGAGAGGGTGCTGGAGGCCTTGGCTTGGCCACTCAGCTGAGATCTCAACTCTGTAGCTGTGCCAGTGGGGAGTCTTACTGGGGATCTGGAGAAAGAGGGAGAAACCAGCCTCAGATTGACTGTGGTCTCTCTGTGTTCTTAAGGGGAATTGCACTTGATGGAGAGAGCTGCATCTGGAAATACTGATCAAGGCTCCTTGATTACTGGTCCAGTGGTGGGTTGCCACAACATAATTTGACAATAAATATTTACACAT
This sequence comes from Protopterus annectens, assembly GCF_019279795.1. Classification (NCBI taxonomy): domain Eukaryota; kingdom Metazoa; phylum Chordata; order Ceratodontiformes; family Protopteridae; genus Protopterus; species Protopterus annectens. The sequence goes on along the minus strand of NC_056741.1, from coordinate 1,398,102,558 downwards.
GCTTAAAGGATATAACATGTTGGAATGAAAAATCAAATGTGCTTCTTTTTGCCATAATTTAATGGAAATATTAAGTACTAGGTCTTCCTTTTTTGTGGAACATAATAAAAACCTGCAAGCAAGTCTCAAGACAATTTAAACATAGCTACCATGATCTGAGAGTTTATTACTTAGGTAATCATTTTCTAAAGGGTATGTCTAGTTACTTCAGGGAGATCACTGCACTCTTTTGTACCCCATTAATCAGGCTGAGCAGTTCTTACCCTTTGATAAAGCCTCTTGAAGCAACTTGAAATCAGGCAAAGCGATGTAATTGCTACCTAGCCTACAAACCAATGTCAGATCCAATTCTTTTTGAAAGTCTTTGTCTGTAATGCACTGTTGGGGGAGCTAACATGAGAACAATGAACCTAGTACTGAAAAGAAATATATCTTAAAAAAAAAAAATTGACTGATACATGATGCAATAACTTCCAATATTCTGAATTAAGTAAATAAGCTCTCTCTTACCATCTTAAAATCAGAAAAAAAGCTTATTAATGTATTTCAAAAATAATCCATCTGTGCATTATGTGTGTGTGTGTGTGTGTGTGTGTGTGTGTGTGTGTGTGTGTGTGTGTGTGTGTGTGTGTGTAGATATAAGTGTGTGTGCATTTGTGTGTCTGTATGTATGAGTACGGTGGCTCTGATCGTTCAGGTGTTTGTTCAAACATTTTGTTAGGAGGAATGTTTTTTTGAACCATCGGTTTATAGCAGGATGCCGACTGCTTTGTGTGCAGGATCATTATAGAATTGGGAGTGGGATTTTGCCCTTTCCCCACTGTTTTGCAATCTCAGAGCTGTTATATGCCCACTGGCAAAAAGTTTGTATTTTGTTTTAGTTTTGAATGCACCGAGGTTTGTGCGTGGTGCATCCATACCAGTATGTATATATGTATGCATGTTTGTATGTATGTATGTATGTATGCGGATTTAGTTTCAATTTATTGAAATTGATTGATAAACTCAGGAGTCCTGGCGTTCTATGCCTCTTTTAATTGTTTTACAACTGATTTTGCCCCTGTATCCACAAAAGTGATTAATTCAACATTAGCTAGTCTCTTAAAAGTTTTTGATAACCAAGAATCAACCGCGTTCCCATTTTGAGTCCACCTTCTTTAAAAACCAGCCTAGCCAAGGTGTGAGCAGAGCTTTTTGCATGATCTGATTCACTGAGGCTCTTAAGTTTTCCTTTATACTACTGTATAAGGAGTCACAATTCTGTGAGACCATATCAGCATCTTAGCTGCTCCTTCTGGCTTAGCTGTGACCGATTCAATAGCCATTTTGATACAGAAAGCCTATACGTATATTTTTTGGCACTAAATCTGTTATTAGTGATAGTCAACAAAACTGCTGCATTTATTGATTTGCTTGATATTGCTTTTCTCTGTCGGCATTTTGTTTTTCCCACCTTCCCACCCTAGTGTTGGTCTGTTCTTATATCTGGTGGCTTTGAAACTGTCTACCCCTGCTGTTAATTTGATTTTGGAGACTCCTTGCAGTTCATCTCATTTGCTTACTGTACTGAGTACAGGATGATCATTTGGGTACGACTACCCGCTTGCTTCTTTGATTTTGGAAACTCCTCCCAGTCCCATCTCATCAGTTCATTCTACTGTGTACAGACAGGGCATTTGGAAATTCCAACCCCCTTAGTTTCTTAATCTTGAATTATCTTCTGTTCCTTCCCTCTCCATAAAACCAAAAAAAAAAATGTTTACACTTTTTCATTTATTTATTTTATTCTTCCTCCTTACTCTTAAGTGTTGAATGGTTTTATTCTGTTGTATTTATTATTGCTTGTTAGCAGCCTGATTAAATTTGTCTGTTATTCTAACCCTCTTAGTCTTGGTTTTAGCATTTGGGCTTCAGGCCAGTTATTTTACATTTAAGAAGGTTTTCATGGTTTACAATGTTGTGGACAAACCCTTATCAAAACTCTCTCTCCTCAAGTCCTTCCAAGTTTCAGAACACTATGTCTGGACAATTCCCATCAGTTTGTCCTGCCAACCTGGTTGACATGGGCATACTGAGACAGTGTAGCAACTGCCTCATGTTCACTGACAACCCTCTTCTCTTAGCACATACTTCTTCTACTTGCGAGAAATGCATCTATATCAGTAAAATGGAATCCATGCTCTCTCGTGCCTCAGTCAGTTCCCCTGACAAAGAGGAGATTGCCAGCACAAACACCACATCACATAGTCAAGCACATCACACACCCACATATAGAGAGGTCCTCAATAAAAACTTACCTAAACAGCAGAGACCTCCAAAACACACTCACAGACATTCCACACACAACACTAAACACATCACAGACAGCAGACACCACACCAGTTTCTCACAAACACAGTCCATAAGACATAACAATAAACTCATACTCATAAGGCACAACATTAAACCAAACATAGTAGTCATTGGTATAACAAATAGTACAAAATAAATAAATATTGGCTGCTTGAAATGCTTCCCCTGTATAACTGTAAGTAAATGTCAAATATAAAATTGGGGCAGCGAAATGGCAGATAAACCAATCTTGTACACAATATCAGCACCAAAAAGTTAACAGTTAAGGAAGAGCAAAACTTCCAACAAACCCTCGTTACTCGCACTGGTCAATAAATCCACTTTGTTAGTATGAGCGTATCCAATGCAGCTCACATTAACTCCAACGCAACAATAGTTTTTCACTGTTTCATATCTTTGAATAAACATCTATTTTGAATCTGTCTTTTGGTCGATCCATTGATTCAGAAGAAGCATTTTTAGCAGTGAAAAACTATTGTTGCGTTGGAGTTAATGTGAGCAGCATTGGATACGCTCATACTAACAAAGTGGATTTATTGACCAGTGCGAGTAACGAGGGTTTGTTGGAAGTTTTGCTCTTCCTTAACTGTTAACTTTTTGGCGCTGATATTGTGTACAAGATTGGTTTATCTGCCGTTTCGCTGCCCCAATTTTATATTTGACATTTACTTATAGTAGTCATTGGTGACTGAATTGTGAGACACACCAATGCCCCCCTCACCAGGCTCAACAAGGAGAAAGTTATGGTCAGTTGTCTGTCAGGTGCCAGAATCCGCCACATCATGCACGCACTTAAGTCTCTCCACAACAGGTACAAGTATGACTCTGTTATTGCTCATGTTGGTGTGATTGACTTGAGATGTGCCTCCCTGGACTATATGAAAAGAGACACGATTGAGCTGTCAGAGTATGTGTCCTAGGCAGGTATGACCCTAGCCCTAGGTGGCATCCTACCTTCACCAAGAATGATTCTTCAATACCAACAAAAAATAATTGACTTCAACAATTGGCTTAGTTTCTGGTGTCATTCCAAGGGTGCCCAGTATCTGTCTGCCTGGGATGACATGGTTAACAGGCCTCGATGCTTTCCCAAAGATAGCCTCTACTTGTCACCCCTGGGATTCAGGATTCTGGCCAAGGCTGTTGTTTCCCCCAGTGTGCCTTTTTTAGGCAATGTCCCACAGACAAATTCATCCAACATAAAAGATCTGCCAAAAAGCATATTGAAGGTCATGTTGCTTAATGCTAGGAGCCTTAACCTAAAAATGCACTCACTGGAGGCTGTCCTTGCACTGGAAGATGCTGACATCTGTGCAGTCACGGAAACTTGGCTCAAGGCTGAGGAGAGTACCCCTGCCTTACCAGGCTATACCTCATTCCACACATTCTGACCACAAAAATGAGGCCAGGAAGACTAAGGGTAGTGGAGTTTCTATTTTCATTAAAGACAAGCACACCTTCAGGCTGGTTTGCCAGCATGATGCACTAGAACTTCTCCAGGTGCAACTGACAATTGGCAAGACAACCATCCAAGTTATAGCCAGCTATAGACCCCCTTTCATTACACCCAGATCCTTGGTGACTTCAACTACCCCACCATAAACTGGGTGAACTATTCCTTCTCTAATGCACTCACCCACCGATTCCTTGACTTCATCAATTCTAACGCACTAGACTAACTTGTCTGATCCCCCACAAGGGTTGATAGCATTCTAGACTTAGTTCTCACCAACATGGGTGACCGCTGCACCACCCCCATAGTAAATTCTTCCCCGGTGAGATCAGACCATCTGTCTGTCTCATCCGAAGTGTCTATCCCATCCAACCCCCCCCCTGCTGTAACCAGGCAAAAAAAACTTCTCAAAAACTGAATACAATCTTCTAAGGGATGGTATCAGTAGTTTCACACCACCGCCCCCCTCAGAGGATGCAGACAAATATGCTGATCAGTATGCCAGTGCAGTATCCAAGCACCTGTACAACTGCATGGACTCAACCATACCCAACAGAACTAAAACCTGCTTCTCAAGGAAACACAAACCTATGTTGTGGACATCCTCTATCAACCGACTTTACAACAAAAGGAAGAAACTGTTGTCCAAGGGTAAAAAGGCACAAATTCCTAATTGAAAATACTCCCTCCTTAGCCTCAACAAGCAAATTAGATCACTAGTGAAAACCTCCAAAGCCAATTATGAATCAAAACTACCTATGAAACAAAGGCTAACCACAAAGCCTTTTTCAGTTACGTCAGAAACCTCCATAGCAAAGTCCAGGTTTGTTCCAAATTAGTTCTTAATGGTACCACTTGATCCTGTTGACTTAGCCAACCTGCCAGCAGACAGTTTCAAAGCAAACTTCACCCCCTTGTCCCCCCCAAAGGCCCATTCGACATCCCTGATACTTGCCCCACACCTCACATCTCTGTAGATCAAGTGTTAAAGGCCCTATCCAAGGAAAAGAACACATCTCCCATGGGACCTGATAGTATCTCAGGCTGTATTCTGCAACATCTCCAGCAAAAACTAGCCTCACCATTGAGCACCCTATTCAAACATAGCCTATGTACAGGCTTCATCTCTTTGCACAAAGGTGGTGCCGATACTAACCCTGGAAACTATCACCCCATTAGCTTAACAAGTCTGATCTGTAAGGCCATGGAGTGTATTATTATGGACCTCATAAACAAGGACATAAGCAATCTCCAAGCACTTGAACCCACCCAGTTCGGATTCATCAAGGGCAGATCTTGCCTGTTGACCCTGGTTGACTTTTTTGAGACTGTCACCAAGGCACTGGATGACAGAAAGTCAGTACATACAGCTTACCTTGACTTGGCCAAAGCCTTTGACACAATCACCTACTCGGGCATTTTCAGAAAGTTAACAGAACTTGGCATAAATCCCTATCTCATCAGGTGGGTGGCCAACTGGTTCACTGATAGGACCCACAAGGTCAAAATAGGTGCCACTATCTCTGACAGAAGACCTGTCACTAGTGGTGTCCCCCTGGGATCTGTCCTGGGACCCTGTTGTTTGACATCTACTTCTCAGATGTACAGGCAAAGACAAAAGGCCTGTGGCTGACCAAGTTTGTGGATGACTGTAAGTTGGGTGCTGTCATTGACTCTCCAAATTATGTTAACATACTTCAACAGGGTCTCACAGCAACAAAGGACTGATGCCAAAGTCATGGCCTTAAGTTAAATGCAAGAAAATGTATTATCATACCATTCAGCAAAAACACAGCCCCTATTGCTTACCACATTAGCGGCAACCCCCTAAGCACACAACCTGTGGTGAGAGACCTGAGTACACAAGTTGACTACAATGTCACATTTGATTATCATGTAGCAACAGTGGTCAGAAAAGCCTTTTACTTGGTTCATCTCATAAGTAAAGGGATTGCATACAGAAAAAAGAAGGTCATTACCTCTCTGTACTCCTCCCACATTAGGTCAATAATTGAGTACAATGCCCCTTCTGGTATGTACCTCTCCAAACACCTGCACCAACTGGAAAGGGCACAGAAATACCTCACAAAGAGAATCCATGGCCTCCAACACCTGTCCTGTGTGGACAGGCTCAAATCTCTATCACTCTACTCTGTATCATACAGATTGCTCAGAGGTGATCTGTGTCTCACCTACAAGGCAATCTCAGATCCTGGTCTACTAGAGATGCTCCATATCCATAAGTCTAACTCCTTGCGTAGTACCCAATCAAAAGGCTTAAATCTAATATGTGACATTAACAAAATCCGCCAGAGAGATAGGTTTTTCTCCCAAAGGCTACCTCATCTCTGAAATAGACTCCCCATACACATCAAACAAAGTACATCGCTGACCCTCTTCAAGCGCAACCTTGATGAGTGGATGGGCAACCACAAATTTGTCCCAGGGGTTTCACCTGTGTCCCTCACTGACAGGGGTGACAGGTGCTGATTGAGGTTTCTCTTTTGGGGGATATACTCCTGGCTCAGTTTGTAAGGGCCCCAGAGCCATTAGCCTAGTAATCTCCTGTGATCCTATGATCCTGTGAAAGCCATTATATGAAATCTTAGAAATTTCTGATGGATTTGGTAAGCTATTTTGATTCTCCCTACATTTCTAATATTTTATTTCTGTGTCACTGGTGATAGCATTGATGCAGTGATGGCATTACAATTTTGTCTGAAAAATAAAGGAAATATTCACCACAGTTTTTTTATAGTCAAACAATACTAACAAATGTTCTTTGCTTTCCAAGATTAAATTTAGAGATTTCCAATCCCTAATGTAGTTATCAGAACTTATCATTGATAATTTATACATTATTTCCAATAATATATCTACTTATTTTTAAATGGGTAGAAAGTAATTTCTGTGGACTTATACTAAACATGATGATGTCACTATGCATGGCCTCTTTTAAGGTATCCGACTTAATTAAATAAGGTACTTCATGGATTATTTATAGACTAGTATTATTAATGTTTTCTAGATATACAACACTGAACTAATAAACAATGCACTCAGTCCTGTACAATATATTTATGTGGGTATGACAAATGTGGCCTGAAAGGTACACAGTTCATAAAAAAGAATCACCTATGCTATGACCACAAATATATACAGACATGAACAAGATATGCTGCAGGCAAGAACTGCTGTGTATTTAAGCACTCCATATATGAACTGTGGTTTCATATCTACATGGAAAAAATATCTTCTGCCATAATCGCTACCGTTTCCATGTATTCAACTCAAATGGACGTGACTGTCTTGATTGGCTGTTTTTGTATTGATGCCCAGTTCATATCTACTAAGTTTACATGGTTCAGTCCATAAACAGTATCCTTTCCTATGTTGTTCAACCCATTTTCAAACGTATACTTGAAATTTAATGTAAAATACCTGAATTTCTGAACAGGGGACAGTATGTAATTCCTATCTAGGAGATAAAAATCTGTACTGCTGAGGTAAAGAGGCAATAGAATGTTAAATAATCTGATTCCGGCAGTAATTATCCAAAGTTTTGACCTTTGTGCAATGTGACTTCATTTATCTTCAGTCTATGTGTATTTTAAACATGTCTGCCAGTGTATTACAGCTGAAACAATATCATTTTATATTTTAGTAAGGAGGGACAGGGGTGTATGTTTTCAAGATGGAACAGAAACTTTGTTCTTTCATCAGTTTCATCACAGATTGTTAGACTAAACTCCTGCTAGAGGAAAACAAACACCAGTAGTAAGCAGGCAATTTAACAAACATAAAACATTATGATTTCATTTTTATCAAGTCCTTTAAGACACTGGAATAATATGCAACCCATCATGGCCAAATAACTAACCTGCTACCCCTTGTATAATATTCAGAGATGTCTGAAATGACAGTTTCACAAGCTAAGTATTGTGTGTCCCATTTCTTGTACTGCAGGTGTGTTAGAGGTGTCAGGGTAAATATCAGCATGGCAGGCCACACAAAGTTATTTTTGATAACATTGCACCTATTGCATCTTAGCTCAGGAGATGACATGAATAGCGAAGAATTTAAATGCAGTGTGCAACCTTCTCCATCCTTGAAAGAAAAATTGTAGTTTGAGCCTCTCCATATATACTCTGGTATCATTAAACAGGAAAATGTTATGGCATGTTGGATACCATATCATAAAGTGGCTCTGCCTACACAGTTAAGAAATCTGTTACTACATATTTACATATTTAAAGACCTTGTATTTGCCAGTGTTACAGCCATGGCACTGTACCTAAGGAAATCAGTTGTAGAGGGGGATCAGTTCTTTTTTAGTATCTGCTTGCATGTGTTATGTTGGCATTAATAAGATGCAGTCTAATAGGAGTATATATTCATGAATATATATTTAAAAAATATCTGTGCACTTATAGATATTTACACGTATATTGTTTTGAAGTTGTCATCTATTCTATTTATCAGCATTTGTTTACTTCTATAAAATTATGATTTAAGTTTGATTTTTTTCATATATGTATATTTTTATGAAAGGATTCCAATCAATGCCAGCACTGGCATTCATATATTTGCAATTAGTATTTTATTTAATTTTATGTTATTTCTTATTTGATAACTGAATAAGTGAACTAGTCCAAAGACTCTTTCAGCCACAACCTGGGCAAAAATCATATGAACAAAATCATGAGAAACAAATTTATGTGAATTAAAATCCTACATATAACATTGTGTTCTACAATAACACACTCACAAACAGGAATTAAAATATGTATGTAGTGATTTTGCAAAATAGAGTTCACATAGATTATTAAAGATTACCAAAACTAACAAAGTTCATCTTGAAGTTTCTCATGTTAACATTTTCTCAGGCAACATTTTCATGCAAACCAACAAGAATTCAAATGATCTCACAATAGTTTCACAAGCTAGAAGTTTTTCATGAGCTAGTCTCACAAACTGGAATTCACATGAATTCTTAAAGACTAGTAAGAGCAATGCAGATGTTTATTATGAATAATTGTTTATCCAACCTCAAAAGATACATTTATTTATTGCATTTGATTGCTGGGAAAATCCAACTGAGCAATAAAACTCTTTTTGACTCAGTCACCAAATTCCTCACAGCTCAGAACCTCTGGTTACTATATCTGACCCCCCATACTGCAAAAACTATGCCACAAGGGCCAACTCCCAAACATATTTCTTGAGAATTTTGTCTTTGTGCATCTATTCTCCATCATTGTCTTCAAGACTATTGTTTCTAATACACACCAAATATGCTGTTCATATTTCTGTCCATAAATGGTCCCTACATCTGACCCCAATACTGCAAAAGCTCTGTTACAAGGGCCAAATCCCAAACATTTTCTCTGAGAATTTTGTCTTTGCACAATAGACTGGAGTCACTCCATTGAATCAGATACTGCTGAAGCTCTGCCACAAGGGCCATCTTCCATAACATTTTCACAGAGAATTCTATCTTTGTACAATAGCCTGTGGTCTCTACATCTGACCCTGGTATTACAGAAGCTCTGACACAAAAGCCAACTCCCAAACATTTTCAGTGAAAGTTTTGACTTTGTACAATGTAATCAAATTTAACTTGAAGAACCTACTACATATTAAATTAATCTAATCAAATTTATGCCTGCCTGGGATGGAAATTACTACCCCCCCCCTCTTGACAGAGTTGTCCTTGCATTCTAAGGGTCACTCACTAAGTTGGCCACTGTCCTTTCTCTTGACCAGTAGATTACACTGTGTATGCTAGTTACTATGTCTTCCTGGGTGACAGGTTTCAGCATTTAGGAAATGAAAGGAAACCAGTTGTACCTCTCTACTAATTGCTTTGTATTGGCTATAAACTGATACTCTCAGGTATAATCTGACCTATGGGTGGAAGTCCACTATGCTCAGCCTTGCTACACTTGGCTTTGCTTCACTCCTATGGCCTACCACCAATTCCCATCCACTCTCTCTTACTCTACTATTATACTTCCTACACACACATTATACTTGTGACTCCTATTCCCTAACCCTCCCAAACAGCCTTACTACTATCACACACACACTCTTGCTTCATTTTACCCAATTCCCAACTTCAATTTAATCTTTTAGTATCATGCCCAACTACCTTTCCGCCTTCCATACTGCTTTGCACTATATTCATTCATAGTCACACCCCTCCCTAACAGCACCTCACTATACTACAGTGTATCTTCTACTTTTCTCAAATAAATCCTCACTTCTTCCTATTCTATTTACATTCTTATACTCTAGCCTTTTAACTTCCCATTCCTTACATTCCAGAGAAGATACTAGGACAACCTAACTCTTTTCCTTCACTGAAAATATTTTTCTTCTACCTACCCTCTATCAGCTTTCAGACTCGACCACCACTAAAGATCCTTCCACCATCCAACCTCTTTTTCTTTCTTGATCCCTAGTTCTCATTACCTGCCAACTATAAGATACAGATCCATTTACTTACCTATGCTACTACTCAACTTTTCCTCTTTTCTTGCTACTTGGCAATCTGTCATCCTATCATGATTCTATACACAAAAAATGAATGTATATTCGGAACTGGAAGCAAAAAAAAAAATAATAAACAATAACAAAAACAACCAGCAAACACAGCTGCCCAGCACTCTATAATAGCTCTCAACATTTCTCCACATCTGTCTCAACCACCTATTCATACTTCCTCCCTACACTATCCACACAGTGCACCAAATTTATTTGATGACACCCCTCACCTTTACTCCAGCTCCATCTGAAATCAAGCCAAAACAAAATAAGTGGAAAAACACTCTCCAAAAAACAAGTATCAGTAATTCCCCAATATGCTAAAATCTTGTTAGGAGGAGACATTCACCTTAATCCTGGTCCCACCTATCACAATGGACATTAAGAAAATTCTCTTCCACACACTAATCTAACCCTACAGGGTCTGTGTTTAGTGGTTGAATGGACTATTCATCGAATGTCCATTCATTATACATAGACCGTCGAAAGTTCCTTTCCTCGAACTAGTATGCACTTACTGGTAACATAGAGATAAGGAAACCTGCCCTTTCCCTACTGTAGTGCCATCTCGGAGTTGGTATATATAATTAGTGTGGGGATAAGGGGGGTGCAGGTCCCCACAAGAGGAGTATTCAGTGAATATCGGATTCTCTTTATCACACTACAGTGGGGAAAGGGCAGGTTTCCTTAACTGTATGTTAACAGTAAGTATGTGCTAGTTCTGTTCCCTTGATGTTGGCCAACTGTAATCATTTGATGAACCTCTGTATGATCATTTGGCCTTTTGTTGGAAGAAACTCTCGATGGTCTATGTATGCTGAATGGGCATCCAATGAATATTTCGTTCAATCACTAAACATAGACCCAGCCCTACAATGGTCAACTCCCAACCCCAGTAATCTAACTTTTGCTGTCATAAATGTTAGAAGTATAAGAAATAAAATCATTCAACTACATGCCTGGATTACTCAGTATAAGCCTGATATTCTTACCATAACTGAAAGTTGGCTTAAATCCAGCATAAACAACTCCAAAATTATGCCTCTTGGCTATAATACCATCTGTAGTGACCATATATAGAGGAAAGGTGGTGGTACTGCTTTAATATTTTCCAACAACTACTACTACATTTCCCCTTAAAACACATTACTACCAAAATTAAATTCAGCAGAGCTTTTTATTACTTTCCTGAAATTAAGTAATTATAAACAAATGTGTATTACTGTTCTTTACATCCTTACTGGAGACAATGCAGCTATACTGGAAGATATCCTTCATTGGATATCCATAACAATTCCACACAAAATAATGCTACTAGGTGATGTGAATGTCAATTGGTTGGACATAAACTCTAACTCCCCTACATCTAACGTGAATTTATTAGGTTTCACACAACTAATTAATAGCCCCACACATTATAACAAGACATCAAATTCACAATTATACTGGATCCTAGTATCAGACCTAAGGCACAATGTCTGACTGTCTCAGTGATTATCTCCCAATCTATAAAACCAGACATTTCATATATCCACTTAAACAGCATGTTTATAAAACAACATGCAACTTTTCCATGTTTAACCCAGAAATGTTCATTACTAACCTAGAATATATTAACTGGAACTTCCTAAAAATCTTCCCCTTAGATGATGCTGTAAATGAATCCAATACAAATTTCCCGAATATCTTAAACAGTCTTGCACCTTCTAGAAGGAAGAAACTAAAAAATAATGCAATTTGTCTATCCAAGAAGAGTAGAATGATAATGTAGGACAGAGAAATAGCATAGAAAGAATGGCATATAAAACAGCACAATATCTTGAAAACTTCAGAATACTTTGCAATTGCATTAAAAAGCAAATTCGTGAAAACAAAAAAATATACTATAATAACTTTCAGAATAGTAGCAAACACAACCCCCAAAAATTCTGGACAACATTAAAGAAATCTTGCATCCTAGCCATAAATCCATCCCTAACCCCTCTCCCAGTAGCTCATCATTCAAAACCACAATACAATTCACCTCTTATTTCATAGATAGTATAAGCATCTCTAACCAAAGATTCCCCAACATCTAATCCTAAACCTGCTCATCAGCCACTTATTCCCACATCCACTTTCACCATCAGACCTGTGCCCAAATCCTATATAAAACTACTCTTAAACAAAGTCAAACCATGCTCTACTTCATCTGATGACCTTCGAAGTGAATACCTTAAATTCACAGCCAATAGTATTACTTACCCTGTCTCAATCCTTATAAATAGGTCAGTCCAGGAATCCCACACTCCTTCTCTCTGGAAAAAGTTACACATTATGCCTCTGCACAAAGGAAGAAATTCCAACTGATATTACTAACTTTAGACCTATAAGAATCTGGTCTTCCCTCTCCAAAATACTTTAAAAATGTATTCAAAAACAATTACTAAACTACATTCTGCAGGAAGAACCCCTATTCTCCACACAACACGGCTTCCACTCTTCTAATAGTGTTAAAACTGCACTTCTAACCTATGTAGATACTGTCAATAAAGCTACAGATAATAGTAAACTAGTCTTCTTTTTATTTCTAGACTTGTCTTAACCCTTGGACACAGTCACACCAAACTTCTACTTCAAATATCCTCATTAGGTCTCTCTCAGCCCACCCTTCTATGGTTCAAAAGCTACCTATCCAATAGGTATCAGTCAGTAAAATTTGAACAATGCTATAACAAAGTTACTAAATGTCACTCCACCCTCTCTCCATACTTCCAAGTCACCACTGATGTACCACAAGGCTCTATGCTTGGTTCCCTCCTCTTTAAAATGCTCACCAACACACTCCACACATCTACACAACAGGCCTCACTAATACAGTATGGAGATGACACCAACCTCATTTGCATGTCTGACAATGTGACACACCTCCAAAAATTACTAAGGAAGCAACAGAAACATGGTTCAACCTTAAAAAAACTACTACATTTTTCCTCAAATCCCTCTCTCATGAAAAAACAAATTTAAAGTCCTCTCTCTAGACAATGCAACCACTGAAGTCACTTATCATAGCAAATTATTATGGATGATAATGGATGATTACCTTAAATTTGACCTGCATGTACAAAATTGCATATGAAAAATTTATCAAAAACTAGGGACACTTTATAGAGCCCAAAACGTTCTCACCCACGTAACTAAACATACACTTGCTACTGTTTATCTCTTCCCCAAAGTACTTTATGGTGCTCCCATCCTTACTAACCTTCAGACATCACAAAAATCAAAATGTGAACAATGCTATAACAAAGTTGCTAAATTTGCATACCATTGTATAGCACTAAAAAGCCTAAATTGCTTAGAACTACCCTGTCAGCTAACATATACACAGTTTCTTACCACCTATAAAATTATCTAGAATCAATCCGCTTGTCCACCGCTAAATAACATTCTACAAAACTATGTTCCTAGTTGGTCATTATGATCTAGTGACCAAAAACCCCTGTCTGTCCACGAACGTATCAAATCTGCTGGGCATTGTTTGTACTTATACCATGTTGCTAAAGCCTGGAACTCCTTATCGCTATTCATCAGGTCGGTACTCTCCCTGCTATCCTTCAAAATCATTCTGAAAGACTTCCTAGCCAAATCTGGGTCTATTCTTGCTCAACACCAGGATAAACTACATCCCTAAATGTCAACAAATACCTCTTCATCCTGCTCTTCTCTCACTTCGAATTGTAATTCCTGTATCTGTTATACTAACTTACCTTTAATTACTTTATATACTGGCTAACATTTCTCTAACTATTATATCATTGTCATATAACTTGTGTCTATTCTTAACCAATGTTTTCACATTACGTCTAATTTGGTACAATTATTTAAACCGCATCTGTTTTTCGCATTCTTTTTAAACACTGTAAAATTATTGTTCTTAAATGTTTTGTAATAACTTTGGAGCTTTTCTCACCAGGCCTTCACTGAAAATGGGTTCCTTCCCAGTAATCAAATGTTATTAAATAAATAAGTAAATAAATAGATACATGCATTTTCAGCAGAAGCCCATGAAGAAAGGCTCTAACTGACATAAATAGTCAAAATACATAAACATAAGATTCAGTATACGGAGATGGCAATCATCTCTGTTAAGACAAAAGGAGTGCAATAAAATTCACATTTCCATACACAGTACAGGGTTGCATTCATATCGCATTAGACAGTATACAGAGTTTCAACCGTTCTCATTAGATTATACCTTTAACAGTGATGGGCATCAGTGTGCAGCCTTAACTTTCATATTCATGAAAGGAGTATAATATAATCATGATTTACATACGATATACAGAGTTGCATTTTAATGGCATTATGCAATTAACAGTGATGGATATCTGTGTACATACTTCAATTTTAGATTCACAAATTCAGCTGTGTGTAGAAATATTCTGCAATAATACAGTAAGACATACTAATAATTATAATAATAAATTTGTGTCAGCAAAAATTAGTTTATAATTGTTTTGATTTCACCTTGAGATAGGAAAAGAGTGGGCAACAGATTTTAGTCCACAGAAAATAAAAAATTTGGTGGAAGTATACGAGATGTTAGATGTAGTAAGAAGTTGTAAGGTGGGGGTTGTCCTGGGAAGTGCAGGAGCATAGCCAGGAAACTGCTAGGTATATTTTTAGCTGTGGTTTAAAGGATTTGAAATTGGCAATTTGTCTGAGAGAGACAGGGATATGGTTCCACTTTTTGGAGATGTTGTCAGAGTGTAGCAAGTCTCTTTCTGAGTTGATTGATTCTGTTAATAGTAGATGGTGTTTGTTTGTGGAGCACAGAATTCTGTTAGTGGAGTAGTATGTGATGACGTCTTTTAGATCCGGACAATTTTCTGGCTTATTAATGA
Organism: Protopterus annectens; assembly: GCF_019279795.1. Classification (NCBI taxonomy): domain Eukaryota; kingdom Metazoa; phylum Chordata; order Ceratodontiformes; family Protopteridae; genus Protopterus; species Protopterus annectens. The sequence goes on along the minus strand of NC_056741.1, from coordinate 1,398,087,321 downwards.
GATTATGACAACTCCCTAGTTGTGAGAAGGTTATGTATTATCATAGTTTTGTCCAATTTAGCTGTTTGAGGGTCAAGAAACGGTGTATTCTATGAGGCAAATTAGCTGGCAATCTTAACAACTTTATTATAGCATTGTTTTAGTCTACCCTTCTGTGCAGATTGTAGGTTTCTGGAAATAGAAGTGGCATGAAGGAGTGCTGGAAGAAGGTGAACCGAGGCAATGTGCTTTCTAGCATTAACAGTTAGATATGGTTTGATCCTATAGAGGGAGCTGAGTTTTGGCATTTTTTAAACTGCCTGTTTTATGTAAAAGCTGCATTTCATCTTTTTATCTATTATTATGGCTATATGGTTGGTAGAGGTAAAAAGTTCAATTTTTGTATATTTGAAGAGGTTATGTTGAAAACTACATTTTGTGCAGCCAATTGTTTTGATGTAAGTATAACAAATTTACCTTTTTAGGACTTAGAAGTAATTGAGAGTCTGTTAGACAAGTTTCTATGGAGATGGGTGTAATTCTTTCAGGATTTCGGCTGAATACTGGACTATTGAGGCATGCTTACTACCTGGGTGTAGGTCATTCATGAATATATTGAAAGGTAGACGGCCAAGAATTAATGTTTTGGGAACACCAACATATAGGGAGAAAGGATGAAAATTCATCTTGTAATTTAACTACTTGCCATCTGCTAGATACCTTTGAACTTTGAAACGAGGCGAGTGTTGGGCCACAGAGTACTAAGGCAGACAGTAGTTTCTGTAGTAACTTTCTTTTAGTGGGGTACAAAAATCAAATGCTTTTGATAGGTCTATGAAGAGTGCCGATACTAGATTACCTGAAATTCTATACAGGTTTGCAGTGTGGCTAAAAGTGAGAAAGACATAGTGGTAATGTGGCGAGAACAAAAGCATTATTTAGATTGAGATAAGTTATTTTCACTGACATGACTGTGTTGCTGGGATTGGATATGTTTCTCAAGGATTTTGGACAGTGGAATCTAAAATAGCTATTGGTCTAAAGTTTTTGATGTCTGCATTGGTGTTTCTTTTTTGCAAAGGTAAAATGTAGTTTTTTTTTATCAATTTAGGGACATAGCATTTAGTGATAGGTCTATTTAGTAAGATGGAAATTGGAAATGCTAGGACTTTAGCTGCAGTTCTAATACATTTAGCTTGTATATTGTCTGGGCAAGAGTTATTGGATTTTAGCTCAAGAATATGTCTATTGGTGTAGGATGTAGATGCAGTTTTGGTGGTCAGTTTGCTATGTTGTTGTCTTCTTGAAGTATCGTGGGCTGGGATGTGGGAGTATTGTGGTTGATTGGAGATGCTACTGTTTGTGTGAAATGAGTGTTGAATTGATTTGCTATAATACCTGATTGGATGCATATGGATGGAGCAGTTTGTGTGGTGTCCAGGTTTCAGGAGTTGATTTATGGCTGACCTGAAAATGTTAAGGTTGTTTTGATTTTATTTTTGAGAGTTTGTGTAGTAATATTTTTTTATCTGTTTTAATTTTAATTTTTACTTTATTTCTGTGTTACCTATAGTGTTGTAGGTTAGCCTGAGATTTACCTTGTAACCATTTTTATAGGCCTTGTCTCTTTGATTCATGAGTTGTGCTGTTTCTTTTGTCAGCCATGGTGCTGGATTGGCTTTGACACTTTTGGTTCTGATTGGATCAAGTTCATTTAGAATAGCTAAAATACTCAAATTAAATCAGATACAGCTTCTTCTAGGTGATGTTTTTAAGAGGTCCACATTACATGACTTTAGGTTACTAATAAATGTTTCCGTTTAGAATGATTTAAGATTTCTTACACGGTTTTAACTGCATTATTTGAGTAAGTTATTATAGTTTCTTGTAGTGAATGTATGGAGGGGGTCACTAAATGAATTTGATAAAGTGCCCCAGAAAATAATATTAATGGGAGATGTGGTAAGGAATTGTTGTTAATAAGAGATTGCCCAGTATTTGCTTTGTTATTTTGAGTAGGTGTAGAGATGAGTTGTGTCATGGAGTAGCTCAAATCAGTACTATCAGTGCTATACTGAAGAGTGGAAGGCTAACCAGGCATGGAATTCTGGTGTTTTTTTCGTGTGATTCTGAGATTTATGGTAAGGAATTGAAGACATTTAGGGTTTATGGGGTGTGACGTGGTAGATGAGGTGAAAGGTTTTGGGAGATGAGAGAGTTATCTGGAAGTTTATTAGACCTGGGTTGGAGTAGATGTCTCTACTGAATTTTAAGGTTGGTATTGTTTGATGTTTTGTTTTAGTACTTATGATTTGCTGGGCGTAACTGTTTGTTTTTATTTTTAAAATGGTGGATATAAGAGCTGCTACGTAAGTGACACTGATTATTTTTGTGCTTTGGGCTTAAGCGTGTAAGTTCTTAGAAGGCTGGTGTGAGTGTGGAAGGGGTGATGGCGGGATGTAGCATGTATCAGTAGTGCAAGCTATGCCTAAGAGTGGAGTCTTGTATTGTGGAGGAGTGCAGAGGATAGAGATCGGGTGAAGTGAGGAGATCATTATTGCTATTGGAGAGTATAGAAGTAGACGTGCTTCTTTGGCTTTTACACTATTAGACTGTAGTGGTTAGCAGAAAGAAAGTGAGAGGCACAGTAGAAGAATCTAGGCTGTAACAGACAATAGAGAGGAATAGAGTAATTATTTATTAGTTGTTTGTTTTGTTTGTGTTTGGCTTTTTCCTGACCTCTTGTTTTACCCAGTGTTGTGATTGCTCTAAGTATTTTTATTTTTGGAATCCAGTTGCTTGTGGAGTAGCTCAAAGCAGTAGAATGAGATAGAGTTGTGGAATGAGATGGGGGAAGGTACTGAAGTGAGGTGTAAGAGGTGCTGGAAATAGGAAGTAGTAGGTCTATGGAGGGATAGGAATGGAAAAGAGTGAAGAGAAAGGAGAGATTGCTGATGGGTGAAATAGTGGGTATGAAGAAAGGGAAATGGGTTAGAGACGGGAGAGTAGATATATGGGAAGACAGGAAAGGAAATGAGGATGTGGGAGGAGAGAGAGATAGATTGACTGGATGGAAAGTGTGAGTAGATATATAAGGTGACAGGACATGAAATTAATTTGCGGGATAAGAGCGAGATTGGTGGGAACAGAAGTTAGCTAACTGGATGGAAAGAAAGTAAAGTCATGAGAGGTAAGTAGCTGGGTTAGCCGGCCTCTGCTTTGGGTTAGAACTATTATTTGGCTATATTTTTACTGGAGAATAAGGAAGTTGTGGTGTATATATTTAGATGAAATTGGGTGAGTGGAACTGGGATTAGAGTTGGTGAGTGAAATGAGCCCAAGTATAATGAGAGTGAATGGAGTGAGGCCCATACATCTTTTATCTTTTATTATAGAGACAATCAGTAAAATTATTCCCAAGAATAAAAATAAAACTGGTGAGTGGTTTTCAACAAAGTAAGTTATATATATGAAACTACACACACACACACACAAACACACTCACCAACTCCAAGCTTGCAAAAACTCTGAGAAAAGGGAGAAAGTGATAAATACAAAAACTCTCATCTTCTTGTTTTTCAGTGAATCTAACTTCAATTGCAAGATGCTGGTAACCTTTTGGTGATGATATTCTGAGTGTCAATCAGCTGGATGCCCACAAACAGTAGGTTTCCCATAATAATGTCTAAAAGGGTACAGCAAACATACAGCAAAGCCTAACATTGTTCAGCAAACATTGTCCTCAGATATTATTTACATTTTCAATACAATTTAACATAAACCAATATTGATGCATAATATAGCCAAATAGCTACAGCAAATGTACAGAAAAGCCTAACAAGGTTTGGCAAAAATTATTCCTAGACCTTATTTATATTTTCTGAGGGGGTGTTATGCATTATATTTCCTTATAGCTATTGATTGTCTTGTGATGTTTTTGTATTTTTAAATGCTCATCTTCATTTGCTCTTTCATTGACTGACACCGGAGTAGCCGTGAGTGAAATTGGTTTGACTTGCTTCTTTAGTGTGAATTTGTACATTCTTGTCTTATCACAGTTCTATTTCTTTGTCTCTTTGTTGATTCCATGTGCTGCAGTTGTTTGCTTGTGAGCTACTGAATTTTGTGTTTTGTTACCCAGGAAGGTACTTGTTTCAGTTACTGTCATCCCTCAGTCAAATCTTCTTGTTGCTTTGATAGGTATCAATGAATCAACATATTAGCTGTATGCTTCTTCATACTTAGGTCATACTTTTGCAGTTTCAGCAATATTCTTTGCAATGTTGCTAGGGATTTTTAATAGGGATTTATTGAATATATATTTTGCAGTATTTTGCAGTCTGTTTCCAACAAACATACACTATGACAGATAGCTGTTTGTCTATCTGATCATATATCTGCTGACATTTTTGTAAAAGCTTTTAATATATAAACTGCATTTACTTACAGGACCATTGCAATGGCATCATCCTGGCTGGTGTCTAGTTGTAATATGACTGACTAATACAAATTACAATAATTCAGAGTGGGTGGTTTAGTTTCTGGTCATCTAAGCATTTTTAAAACTCTTTACTTGCTGTTTTCTCTAGCAATATGCAAACATCCCCCCAGATTTACTAATCGTCCATGTAAGACTAGATTAGTCTTCCACGGAAGTGCCAGTGTAAGAGTATGATGGCAGCGCGCCATGCATATTAATGAGGGCACGCTGCCTGAACTCTAAAGCTTACATGGAGCGTGAACGAGTGTAGGGGGTGTGTCGGACTGCCGAGCAGTCCAAAAATTCACGCCCCAGCAATGAAGAAATGCCGCAATTTTGAGTTACATGAGCAAGTCCACTCACATGTGCATAATGTAACACTACACTCCCCACATGTTAAACAACTGACAAAACTAAAAATAAAAATATTTTTTTTTCTTCCATATAGCTGCCTGTATTTGCGTGGGTTTGCGCAGGTTTGCAAATTGCTTAGCTACAGTTAGCAGCTTAGACACCAAAAGAGGATAATATGAAAAATATATGCAAATTAAGCAAAATAGCAATAGTGTCGTGGTTAGAGCCTTCGCACAAAGGGGAGGCATTCCCAGTTCGAGTCCCACTACTGCACATTCCATTTTCTGTGGGAAATCTGTATACAAAAATACTTCCTGACATTTTTTATGTATAAGTTTTGTAAAAAGCATTGAAATGTTAAGTGAAGTAGTGAACAAATAATATATATATGAAGGTGAAATGGTTATGCATTCTGAGGCATGAGTACCCTATTTTAAGCAATATAAAGCCCTGCTAAGCACATTTTACCATTATTGAGCATATTTAAATACAATTGCGCAAAGCTGCGCACCGCGCTAACCAGCGCAACTACAACGTATTTGTGCATAGCTGTGCACTGCGCTAACCAGCACAATGTCGAGCGATGTCAGGCAACGTCGAGCAACATCGAGCAACGTTGAGCAACGTTGGGCAAAGTCGGGCAAAGTTGAGCAAAGTCGGTTAAACACTCTCACACCTCCTTTACTGTACCTTAACCAGTCTGGTCTGCCCAGCAGGAGAATAAAAAGCAGTCACAGGGCTCGAACTCAGGATACTGTGCACTATAGTCACAATACTTAACCACTAAGCTATGACAGCATTTCACAAATATGCACTTTCACTAGACACATATCTATCAAAGGAATTTTAAACATTGCCAACATCAGCTAAGCAGGTGTGTCTACAGCTGAGTTTTTCCAAAACTGGCCAATCACAAATAAATGTGGGAAATGAGGCATATTTAAGCTCCACAGGTGGGAATACTTGCTATAACTGGTTGTAGCTTCCTTCTGCAGTCAGCATGGCTGGTGTTGGAGAAGGCACTCGATTTAGAGTGTAACGCTGGGGCATCCAGGAGTCCAAAGTAATGGTTTGGCTCCTTGTCCACAATCATGAGGAAATACTCCTGCAGGGCCAGTACCAGGGTACCCAATATAAAATGGAGGCTTGGAACAGTCTTGCCCATGATCTCACTAGTGCCACTGGTGTCCCTCGGACTTGTGAGCAGGTCAGGCACCATTATTCTGAACTGAAGTGATGTAGGGGGGATCAACTGGACCAGTAAATCCAGGAATCTCGTACGATGCCTAATGCCCCAGTACTGAGTAAGTAGCCATTGTATTAAGTAGTTAAGAATTGCTATGCTTGTCTATACTATGGATAGGTATGTCTCAATATCACTGCATTTACTTCACAGCTGCAGGTGTCCGGGCTATGAACCAGCAAGCCCATGAAGATAGGCTGCAAAGGCTGCATCATGAGGCAGGCTAGTAATTATTCTGCATGTACTGTTATATAAAATAAATGAGAGAGCCTTCAAAAAGTCTTTTAGCCCAATAAATAAAGGTGTAATAATCCTTTAATAAATGTATGATTCATGGAGTGCATCTGTGTCATTTTCTTTGATATGTTGTTGTACTGCATTCTACAAATAGTAGTGTTGTACTAAGCAGTGTCAACCCACACTTGGGTCGGCCCATATAACGTGGATGAAGAGACTGCCAGTATTTTGTATGCATATTTACAGCCCTCAACTGTTGGTTCATGCCCAGCATGTACAGGTTAATCTGGCACATGAGTAGCTTGGTATTGTGTTCCCCAGAAATGTCAGTGTGCTGCCAGAAATGTAGGGAGCTGTTAACATATAACTGATACTTTCACCTGAACATATCTAGATAATTATATGAAAGTAGATCTGTCAGTGTACCATCATAGCAGTAGTGTGTGTGTGCGTGAGCAACTCTCAAAATATGTAGCAGTAACATCTGCATCTTGGACAATTTGTATGTAAGATACAGCTCATGTATATAATGATCTAGCAAAATCAAATTGCACAATATAAGGACATCAGGTAGTGTAATAATACATGTAAGGGGCATATAACTGCAGTTAATAGGAATGTAGTGAAAACTAGAAGGATATATAAGTTGTTAATTGAGCTATCTTTTCCCACCCTACTGTATGTGCATAAAAATGTAATTCCACACCTCAATCGGTATGTCTAATCTCAAAACATTTGTTGGGACATATGTCCTATTGGTTTATAAATATTTTCATTTATTTCTATGCATGTGCCCTGTTAAAATACCACAATATTGGGGGCCTGTTGCCATCAATTCAACCTGCATGCTGTTGTAATGTCCACTAATGTTCTATATATGCATGTGTTATGCTTGTTTTTAACTGTTGAAATTCTGGTGTGTTGGTTTAATGGGAATACTTCTGTATGTTGTTATAACTAATTGGGAATGTTGTTGACTGTTACTAACCCATATCTTTATTAAACTCTCCAAAACATAGTTCGTATGGGAAGGCCGGTTCCAGCGGACCCACCTCTCCCACCTCAGCTGGCCATGGCATCTGGCACCAACAGTTCTGGTGCCCAGCCTGGGACCTCCTCCTCCATTGACCCTATGCCACCTTCAGGTGGAAGCGCTGCAGGGGATGGGGTTTAGCCTCTCCCGTGCAAGCATGGGCAGAGGGGCACCTATCACCCTTCGAATGGTCCGGGCTGTGGTGCGTAGAGAGATTGAACGTTCTGTTGCAGAACCTCTACGCCAGCTTGAGGCCTGAGTGGCGCAACTCCCGGGTCAGCCTGCCCCTCCTACACAGCCTCCAGCACAGCCAACCTCTGGGCTGTGAAGGTGCAGTGGTGACTGCCCATGGGTGGGGACCTCAGTCCCACTGTTTCTATCTGGAGGCTCATGGGCTTGCGATTTCCAAACATCCCTCCCCGTCAAAGGTGTTCACCCACCACATGTCATATACCACCCCTGTATGCATCTTGTTTGTCTTGTCTGTTTACCTCCCCAACCTACCTCCCCAAATATACCTACTTCCCCTACCCCACATTCCACTCTCACCTGAAAAAAATAAAAAAAGGTTAATCTGTTCACAAAAAAAATTACGCCCCATACATAGCTGCCCATTTTGCACACATGTCCACTGGACACATGAAATGTTATTTAATTGGCATTACAACATACTTTGCTGTCCTCACCCCTCTCTCAGGGGTTGAAGGGTTCATATCTACCTCCAAATTTATTGCATATGCACAGCTGTTGCTGTTGAAGAAATGGGCAGCTATGGACCTTCCCTACACCCATCCTGCACATCCCCAGCTATTTTCCATACTGTCTTTCCCTCTTTGTGCCCCTTTTTCACCACTTTCCTATCTCCCCATTTTTCTTTTCTTTCAAAGAAATTAGCACGGGGTGAGCGGGAGTAAGCACTATTAAGCAGTAGTGAGCGGGTTTGCGCGGGTTTGCGCTTGTTTGCACTTGGCTAAGCAATGCACAGCAATGCTCAAACCCACACAAACCCACTTACAACTGCTTAAAAGTGCCTTAGTCACTCTGTATGTGAGGGCCCTTGTTCTGCTCAGGAGCAAAATAAAGCACCTCTGTAAGTCTCGAACCCCAGACCTTGCACACACTACAGAACATGAAGTACCACTAAGCCACAGTAGATATACATCAAGTTGGTGCTTAAATAATTATATCATGCACCAGAATGAGTGAATGTAAAGGAAAATTAGGAACACCATACCACACAACTTGTTCTGTGGATGCTGACCAACAGTTGTTGTGGGATTACATTACATGACTGTGATAAGAGAAGCAGCCATTCTAGCAGGAAATAATGTTACACCATCACTTTACAACCCCACACAGTATCACAGCAGGACAAACACTGGCATATATGTTTAGGGCAGAGGCCATACCTCCCAACTGTCCCTAATTTTCAGAGATGTCCCTGATTTTGACACACATTTTAGCTCTGTCCCTCTGAATCCCTCCTAAAACTACTGACTTTGGCCAGAAAGGTGGTGAATTACACTTAATGAATAATGACAATAATTAAGAGTTAGACACTTCTTTTACTTCAGAAAAGGTGTATTAATTCATATGCTCTGATTCTTTCAATGTTTCAACTTAATGGCACTAATACTTTAAAGGTGTCCCTGATTGTCCTTGACTTTTTCTTGACTTTTCCCTGAGTCTGTTCAAATATGTACCTGATTGGTTGAGAGGTCTGGCAGAGGCCGAAACACAGAGGTATATTAGTCTTTCTGCTGTTACACACTGTGCAAATAGCTTTGGAAGGATTTTCGGAAGCATACCCTTATGTAGGAATACAACACTGAAATACAAATGGATGTAGCCATGTACTTGTTGCAACCAACTGTAATAACGCCATTGCTCTAGTGCTGAAAAGACCTGTGTGGTGCACAGACAAAAAATAACAGGCTTTTCTCTGGCTATCATGTGGATAGGTCCACAGTTGGGAGTTATGCAGACAGACTACTTGCCTTGATAAACTAACATGTACACAGCAACCCTGTAAGTCCAGCAAGGTAAAATCCACACAATACTACTTACGCTCTCTGTACTTCTGCACCCCCACCCAACTGTAGAATATACCTGTGAGTGCAGGGTCTGCCAAGGATGTAGGTAAGCATACTCACAGTACTGAAATGTGTCCAGTTTTTCTGAGCAGCTTGTGCTAATGTCAACACTATAAAAGCACAAACTATTTAGAACTGAGTAAATGAATATTCACAGTATAGCAGTTCACAAACAATTCTTGTACCAAAGGAATACATCTCTATAACTAGCTTTGTATGGGAGTTAATTGTAACAGTTGAAAATAAAGTACATTTTTCTATGTATCTTGGGGTAGCATTTTGAGGGGTGAGTACATTTCTACACTGACAAGTGGGTACTGGAAGCAGCAACATTAGGTCTGAGTACAAAATGTAAACCTCTGGCTACACCCCTGGCTTCTGATATAAGAACTATACCAACCTTCTGTCTTAAACAATGATGTCCACAGCAAACAAGGATGATATCCATCTTGGAAAGCTGAAAGGGCCATGCCTACATGAGTCAGCAATTTATAGTACTGGGTTGCTATGACAGTGATTACTGCAATTACTACACAGCAGGCTGCATGCAATTAGCAAATGGTAGCCACTAACTGGTGCAGAGGCCATCACATGCTCATGTGCAAATTCTTACAAAAGCAGGCTGCAATCTCTGCCAACAAACTCAATCACTCTATTGCAGAGACTGACAGAGAGAGAGAGAGAGAGAGAGACAGAGAGAGACAGACAGAGAAAAGGTAAAAGAAATATTACCAAATTATACAAAGGAAAGGTATGTGACACATATGTATTTACTGGCATGTAGTAGATGTTATTGAAGAATAGTCTACATAATGTGAAACATTCATATGTGGCAGTAGTACTTCTTTATGCACAGATGTTCTGCTTAACTACTGCTATGGACAATACTGTGTGTATCTGTGGGCAGTGGGACATACCTGTGAAATGTGTAGCTCAGCATTAAATGTCAAAGATCTGATCCATGTTATCTGTGTTCTGTACAGTAGTGTGGCCAATGGCCGTTGGGGGGATTAGTGCTGACATTATATAAACATGGGTGTGACAGAACAACACATGCATGATAGTCATATTAAAGTATAGCTTAGCATTGGCAACTGCAGTATCAGTCTAGTATGCTTATCTAGCATCTGTTGCCATGTATACCCCCACTAATGTTAATCTGTGTTCATATGTGACACCTGTTTGTGTTACAGCAAGGCCCAACAGTTCAGCTGTGAGGGCCAGGGACTTACAACAGTGTGGACCATGTGTGTGTATGCCACACACATACGAAGAAATATATATGTGTCATATATATTCACATCTGTATATGTGCATAGAGCAGAGGACATATTTCAACTGTTTGCGAAGGGGGGAGATATATACGTTGGTGAAGGTTAGTATGCACATATTTGTATGTAGGTTTTCTGTGTGACAAACAAGACAGCATACAGTGCTGGTATATGACATGTGGTGGTTAAACACTGTGGGTGGTTTGTTCAGTTTGCAATGTTGAAGCTAGTAAGGCCTGCTAAAGCTACCTGGGCTGTGACCACCTTCAATGCATTTATCTCAGGACTGTGTGATTATATTACATTACTGTACACCTTACATCCTTTGTATAATTGATATTCTCACTATGAAAGGTGAAATGTATATGTGCCTACATATATATGTATATGTAGACAAATGGATGTGTATATATGCATATATATATATATATGTATATATATATATATATATATATATATATATATATATATTTATATATATACTCATACACACCTACATCTACTTGTTGCAATAGATTCTCTGTACTGTTGACTGACTGTGATGGTCGATATGTTTGTGAATACGTCAAAGATATGTATCTGTGGGATAGCTTAGTGGGAAACTGTTTATGTTATGATATTATGGGTCCTTGCTTTGATCCTAGCAAAAGCTGTGTATTCTGTTGCTAGGCAGAACAAGTGCTATTGCATACAGTGTGATTAAGTTGCTTGGTTTTAACTAGGGTGTGTCATTGGAGACTAAAGCACTACATTTATGATTATTGATTGGTACCAATGTTGAATGCAAATCCTGTGTGTACTGTAGTACTAATTGAAGCTCTGGGCCTGTACAGCAAAGTATGGTGTATGCCCACATTGCTTGCATCCACTGTTTTGTGTGGTCCCTGTATTCATCACAGATTATATTTCTCAAGATTAAGGTTGTGTAAGTACTGACACACAGTACTGTATAGTACACACTAAAAGCTTATCTGGGTTGTCATACCTTTGTGTTCTGTAATTATGTCTGATGTATGTGTGGGTATGTCTGTAACATGTCCTTTGACATATGTGTAGTAATACATATAACTGCATATCTAGCAACATTCATAGTGTACTACAGCAGTATGTGACCTATATTCCCAATTGTGCACATATTTTGGCCATGGGTTTGGCATTAACAAGTTGTGTGGTATAATAGTAATACATTTACTGGACCTTACACTGATTGTGATGGATGATATATTTGTTTACACATCAGCTTGATGTATATCTGCTGTGGCTTGGTGGTGCATCGTGTTGCATACAGCGTGCCAGGTACTCTTATATAGTCTTATATAGTGATTTTATTTTGTTGCTGTGCAGAAAATGGTTCATTAGATAAAGAGCAAGGGACTTTCAAGCAGTTGTGGGGTGAGCAGTAATAAGTGGCAGTTACAGTGTTTCACTCTCGGTTAGCTTATAGGTTGCTATATATGGCAGTTCAGTGATATCTGTACTGTATAATGTTAAATGTGCCATATGACTTGCTCAGACATATTTTTGTATTTATGTCTTCCAGGGATCATGGCCCACCACAGGAACCCGGGTTACAGTAGTGCTGAAGATGATATCATTACTAGCAGTATGATTCAGCACTACCGTCTCATATTCTCACAAACCAGCCAGGACCAGCAGGAGCGTACTGCAATGTGGCAAGATGTTGTCCACAGGGTCAATGAGTTAGGCCTGCATAACTGGACATATGAGCAGGTACGCCACCACTGCAGTGATCTTCTCAGACATGTCCGTCAGCGTGCCGCTGATGTGTGTAGACAACAGCTTGCAACAGGAGGTGGTGTTAATATCCATCCCCCCCTCACCAAAGTGGAGGAGCTGCTCATGAGCCTGGTGGCACCTGCCCAACAACAGCAGCAGACATACACCATGATGAAGGTTGGAGCCACCCAGCAAGCACACATGGAGCATGCAAGTAACATGGCATATCTGTAGACTGCTGTTATCTGTATTGGTAGATCATGCATATGTGAGATGGGGAGTGTGTCGTTCAAAGATGTGGAGCCTGTTGTTGTGCAATACTGATCATTTGGAACATAATCTGTAGCCCTGTGAATGTAAACTGTTGTTGTACTGTAAGATTGCAAACACACAGTAGCAATGCCACAGTTGTGGCCACTGACAAACTGTCTCATCTCTATGTAGGTCCCTCTGGGGTGACATCAAGGCAGCGGACAGATGCTGGTGAGTGTGTTCTACATTTATTATTGTAAATAAAAAGGGCATGTCATAGTTAAGGCGTAGGCCATGTACACATGTAACACACCTACCCATAATGCATGCTATGCATGTTTGGTGTAAGAGCACGCACATCTTACTAATGTGATTAGCTGCCTCAAACACATGCAATACCCAGACCATCTCAAACAAATGTGGCTGGACTGTAGTGACCATTGGTTAGGCACAGTTGATACTCAACATGCACATAACATACACATCTATGTCATACACAGAACATTTTAACATGCTACACATAAAGGATTCCCAAACCCTCTATAAAGACGCACTCCAGTATCCAAAATCTCATCCACACATTGCACATAATATATCTGAGGGGGAGAGGCCTATCCTGGGGCATTTAAACACTCTGCAACACACTACACATTCATGTTAGGGAATGCTCCTTATTGGCCTCCTTACAAACTCACGTAACAACTGGTTGTGAAACGGTGAATTTAGCCAAGGTAGTACAGTTCCAGCACAGCATGATTAGTGCTGGTTTGTGAAACATTTGTAGCCTTGAGTGACCACCTGATGCTTCATGATGATGGCCTATGGTACTATACCCCATCCAGTTATTGTAACCACAGTACTACACATAGCTGTCATTGTTACACACCATAATGATGCATGTGTGCACACATATGCACCTCTAAACAGTATGCATACCAGTCACCATTTGCACAACTGACACTTATATGTCTTGTGATGCTATTGAGTGGCTAGGTCATATGACACATATTGGGTATGTGTAGTGTTTAAATATGCAGTTGTGTTTTAGCATGCCATGTCATGTATGAGACTGGCATGTCCACAATATGATCTACACTCACCATAAGTACTATACATTGGGTATATGGCCGAATGGTATTCCATCAATTATCCATGCACCACTGATGATGTTGTGTGAATACTCATCATGCATGTGCTAAACATGTGTCCACAATTATTTGCTAAAGACACAGAGGCTGTAATCAGCATTGGATACCTATCTGACACACAGATACACATCCAGCAATGATATGTACACCTGTGAGTTATGGTGCACAGTACATTACAGGGTTATGAATACCTGCACAGCAATGTTATGTCCATGTATGCATTGTGTTCCAGGGGGAGGGCCATCACCTAATAACAAAAGACATGCATCAAAGCCATGTATACTGTTAGTAACAAGGACTGACTACATTTGCACTGCAAACTGTTGAGCAACACATGTCCTGCATGCTGACATGTGTGATATGACTGTTTTGCTTGTGATACTGTACCCCACCATCACTTGCTATTGTGTATGTTCTGTGATTTCTGGTGTTGTGTGTGTCTGCTTTCGGGAGGAGTGTAGTTTTGTGTGTGTGCATGTGGTCTGAAGTCATGTTCAGGTCTTAAAGTGTGTTTCCTGTTTTCCTCTCACAGGTGGTGAGGTGGGGCTGATTCAGTACAACAGGGGCAAAATGCTGGGATACAAGAGCAGGAACTGTAGAAAACACACACCAAACGTTGAGAAAAATTATTTTATAAAATAGCAAAGCTTTCCGGCAAGCACCCTTCTTCAATACTAATACAAACATAAGTAAAAGCAATTCACTTTAAATAAGAGCTAAAAGATCACATGACCGCAGCCAAAATCATGTGATCCACATAAAATCAAAATATCTTAAATATAACAATATAGCACAATTGTATAATAAAATTATGAATAAATGTATAAGTAAACACTCATTGTATTTATTTAACTACACAATTTAGTATGTTGTAGCTTCACTAAAACAGGTTTCAAACTAGCAGCAGAATTCAAACCAGGCGAGCAGTCAGCCGCAAGCCTTCAAATCCATTCATATTCTTTAATCTCCATCAAATTGTTAATGTCTTCACCTCTAAGGGATGGAATAACCATATTAATAACCCTAAATTTAAATCTGTGTTCTACATCCTGGGATTTGATGTGTTTATATAAGGCATTCTTCTCATTACCCCTTCTGACTTCAGATTTGTGCTCAATAATACGCTCCTTTAATTTCCATGTAGTTTTCCCCACATAGAATGAGGAACATGCAACACAAGTTGCCAAATAGACAACATTAATACTACCACAGTTAGTTGTTAACTTAAATGTATAATTCTTTCTAGTAATTGGGTGGATATAAGAATAATTAGGATTATCAGAAACAGATATACAGCATGTCTTTATGTTTTCAGTATTAGCTAGGACTTTTGAAACTGTGAGAAGGGGGAATGTAAGGTGTAGAACAGAAGAGTTAGAAGCTAGTTGGATTATCAGGTTAAGGGCTAACTGTGGGCATGTTCTCAATGACCATGTTCCTATTAAACCAATACTACAGAAAAGGCCTTTAAGAAAGTAATGAATTTGTAATTATTTTGCAATTTTAATGCATTTGAATGATATTTTATTAATTTTATGTGTTTATGTGTTTATAAGAGTGTTTTATATATAATTCTTTTACTTTTATGAAATTTTAGTTTAATTTATGTGCAAGTCTTGTCACATGATTTGATTGTTGGTATAAATAGGTGTTCTAATCAGCATGTATTATGCACCTGATGAAGCTATCTGTGAAAGCGCTTGTGTGAATAAAGCTGAGCTGACATCAACTTTCCTGAGCAATTGGATTTATATATCGACAGTTTTTGGATTTCTGGAGCCATACCTTTGCTTTTTGGACTTTTGTTGGACTTTTGTTTTTCAGCAAAGGTTATAGTTGTTGAGTTGGTAAAAATTTTTTCTTTACTCTATAGTTTCTATTGGTGGCCAGTATGCATTGTACTACACACATTTTGGAACTTGAGTACGCATGTGTGTGTATGACACGGGCTGACACTGTGCTGTGGGTGATGCTGTTGTTGCTATCTGTCATTGGTTTGCATTACTAAGGTTAACACTGTCCCAGCTGCATAATCCTTTAGTAATGCACACTGTTCACCTACAGGGTTGCATGGACCGTGCTATCACAAACACAAGAAATTCTCACTTATACAGTAAAAGTGCATTAGTCTCATGGACCCCTGCCATAAACTAAATATATAATAGAAAGTGTGAAGTTGTACCAAAAAAGAGTTATATACCAAGAAGGGATAACCTCTCTGGTCAGTATCATTGGGAAAATACAAGCCCTCATTAAACATACAAGGCAAGCTTCAAAATACAAAATGGCAAGGATTGCAAAGACAACACTAAAGCTTTCTTTAGTGTTGTTTATAATCTACAGGGGAAATCTCAGATCGGGTCACAGTTAATGTAAATGGTCACAAAGTACACTTATCTGACTGACATTACCAATTTCTTGTCAGATAGTTTGAATGCGGATTTCACCACCCTGTCGTTACACAAGGGCCACATTTCCAGACCAGAAGAATGTAAAACCTGATGATTCACAGACACTCTAGTTAAAACATCTTTTTACCAAAGTCCAAACCACAGTGGCAATGGTACTGGACAGTGTCCCTGGCTGTGTCATACACAAGCAGACATACGAACTCACCACTCACCTAAACACTCTGTCCAGATGCAGCCTCTGTACAGGTTACATACTTGTGGAATGATGCACGGTAATGGTGTTCACAGTCCACAAGGGTTGAGCTACAATGTCTTTATTCTTCTTCTCCTTTCGGATGCTCCCATTAGGGGTCGCCACAGTAGATCATCTGTTTCCATTTCTTCCTGCCCTCTGCATCTTGCGCTGTCACACCATCCATCTGCATGTACTCTCTCACCACAGCCATAAACCTCATCTTAGGCATTCCTCTTTTCCTGTTACCTGGCGGCTTCATCCTTAGCATCTATTTCACAATATACTCTGCATCCCTCCTCAGCACATGGTCAAACCAACGTAATCCTGCCTATCTGGCTTGGTCTATTAACCTTCAAACCTGGGCTAACCCTCTAATATACTTATTCCTAATCCTGTCCACCCTCGTCACACCCAGTGCAAATGTTAACATAAATTGATTAAGGGTAGAACTACAACAGATCCTGGAAACTCTCACCCTATAAGCCAGACAAATGTTATCTGGAAGGCTATGGAGCACAGCATTATGGAACTCATTAACAGAGACATTATGAACCTGCAAACACTGCACTATACCCACTTAGGTTCTTTAAAGGCCAGATCATTCTCCTACACCTAGTAGACTTCAAGCCAGTTAACAAGGCTATAGATGAGGGAGGGGAGGTCCACACAGCCATGCTATAGCTCACCAGCAATTCATACGCATCCCACATTCTGGTATTATACATAACCTGAACAGACTGACCATAAACGATTGTTAGATGATGGATTGACAACTGATGCACAGATGTATCGCACACAGTAACATTTGCAACCTCCATGTACAATTTTATGCCAGTAACAAGTGGTATTCACCTGCACTTAGTCCTGGGAGCACTCCTGTGTGGCATATAGCTTTCTTAGGTACAAGCAAACACAGTAAAGATATGTCTGCCCACGTTTGATGAAAATGCATACTGTGGGCTATACTTTATTCTCCAGATGTCACACACATCCTCCAAAAGGGTATCATAGAGACAGATACCTGGTGTCAAACTCATGCTGTAAAGCTATAAGCCAAAGAAAGCATAGTTATCCACTTTTAAAAAACAAAGTATCCCCAGAGTACCACATAGGTAGTAGCCCCCAAAATGTGGAACAGGTACTAATGTATACATAGAGCCATGTGCTTAGTCATCTCTCCTTTGATAATCACATTGCCAAAAGGTTTTGGAAATCCCTCTGTGGAGCACATAAGCAATACAAGGTTTGCATGCAGATCCACAGAGGTTGTTGCACACCTATAATGATTAGTCATCTTTGGCAGACTTTGGAACTGAATTCAAATATACCTCAAGCATAAATCCTCACTCACACTCTTCAATAGAAACCGTGATGAGTGGATGTGAAACAGAAGATGTAGCTCAGGGATCACTGCAGTGGCTAAGCTTATCACGAGCATACAGAAATGACCTAAGGTCTGGAAAGTGCCAGCACACTCTGGCAAAGATAACAGATGCTTTCATGGAGAAAGCAGAGTACCCACCTATGAAATAATTTAGGTCACATCTATGTATATGGCTTTGCCCCACAGCTACCTTACATGTGTAATGCACATACAGTTGATATTGTGATATGTCATACACTAGAAAAATCAAAACCCACTCCACATTGGCCAACGGTGTTACACACTCTCACAATCAGCAAGTGCGAGAGTCAAACTCCTTCCAAACTACATTATGATACTACAGCAGTACGCATTCACATGACGTGCTATACACATTACTAGGGTTTCACCTTTAAACAGGTATATTTGTAGGATGGTGACATCATCAGACTTGACAAAGATGAGTATACCACTTTTAAGGGGTGTGAGTAGTCTCCAAAAAGGCTACTCTTCCCCAGCAAAACACACACACGCACAGTTGGCAAGTGCAGGAATCAAACACCTACTTAACTACATTATGATACTACAGCAGTACACATTTACACGATGCACTATACACATTACTGGGATTTCATTTTTCCACAGGTATATTTGTAGGATGGTAAAATCATCAGACTTAAAGATGAGTACACCACGTTTAAGGGGTGTGAGTAGTCTCTAAAACGGTTGCTCCTCCACAGGGAGACACACACACTCAGCAAGTGCAGGAATCAAACCCCTACCTAACTACATTATGAAACTACAGCGGTGCACATTTACACGATGCACTATACACATTAGTGGGATTGCAGTTTTCCACAGGTATATTTGTAAGATGATGACATCATCAGACGACAAAGATGAGTATACCACTTTTAAGAGGTGTGAGTAGTCTCCAAAAAGGTTGCTCTCTCCCCAGGGAGAGACAGACACACACACACAGTTGGCAAGTGTGGGGTTCTTAATCCAAACTAAGAACGTCTTTACACTTCAGCAAGCAATATGGAGTTACAGGGTGCAATACAGACATTACTTGCTGACAGTTTGCCCAAAGGTTTTTTTCACATTTGCTAACCTCAGCAGGCTTATCATACTAGGTGTATTGTGAGTGTTTTGTATGCATAGGCCATGACCATATCATATATGGGTTGATGCACCACATGCTGGCACACACAGGGTCAAACCGGTGGCTAAGCTCTGTCAACCTAATACTGGACAATACAGTCAAAAGGAGTAGGGTCATACAACCACAACACCAACAGTTTCACATAGACCTACAATAGAAGCACCAGCAAAAACACACACATAAATACACATTACCATACTCGGAGAATACAAATATTAATCTGAAAAAGAAAGAGTGTCCTCCTAAGCAGACAAGCAAGCAACATGCACCTCCAAGCACACACCAGAAAACACATAATACACCAAAGCAGTGTGCCTCACAACAGGCCCTAAGGCAAAACAACATACCCAACACACTAGTAATAGGTGACTCCATAGTCAGGCACACAGATGTTACACTCACTAGGCTGGACAAGGGGAAGGTTACTGGCGGTTGTCTGTCGGGTGCTATGATCCACCACATAACACAAGCACTTGCATCACTCCAGAACAGGTACATATATGACGTGTTCTTTGTACATGTCAGTGTGAATGATCTGAGACATACCTCCCAGGACAACATGACAAGAGATATATAGTAGCTCTATGATCATGTAGCCCAGGCTGGTATGACCCTGACCTTGAGTAGCATCTTATCTTGACCTACATGACACTGCAATATAACAGAAAGACAGTAAACTTCAACAATTGGCTGAGCTTCTGGTGTCATTCTAAGGGGATCCAGTCTCTGTCTGCCTGTGATGACATGATAGACAAGCCTCGTTGCTTCGCTACAGATGGTTTACACCTGTCACCCCTATGCTTCTGAATACTGGCCAAGGCTCTTGCTGTCTCCATATTACCTTTTTTAGGCAAGGCTCAAAGGTTCATAGGTTCATAGGTAGGTTCTAGGCTATCGGCCTTGGGGCCTATACAAGCCCAGCCCAAAAGGTACCCTGGCTTTTGCCACCCAAGAAATGTATTTTCCTGTGCTACTGTTGAGCAGAGACACAGACGTGATTCCCCGGGGTGAATTTCCTAATTCCCATCCAATCATCAAGATTTTTCTTGAAGAGGAGCTTTGTTTGATATAGATAGGTAGTTTATTCCGGTGTATGGGAAGTCTCTGGGACAGGAATCTATCCCTCTGGCATGTTCTGTTTATTTGTGGTGACAAGGTTTAGGTCCCTAGAGCATGTAGCTCGGAGGGATTGGGATTTCTTTAAGTGGAGCATGTCCAACAGCTCTGGGTTTGACATAGCTTTGTATGTTAGGCAGAGATCACCTCTGAGTAGGCGATATGCGATGGAGTAAAGCTGGAGTTTTTTGAGACGGTCTGTGTAGGGCATGTGTTTGAGGCTGGTAATCCTCTTTGTGAGGTATTTCTGCGGCCTTTCCAGTTGTTGTAGATGTCTTGTGAGGTACATACCAAAAGGGGCGTTGTACTCTATAATGGATCTAATGAGTGATGAGTAGAGGGGAACAATGACCTCTTTATTTCTGCATGAGAAACCTTTTGTAATGAGGTGTGCCATGTAGAAGGATTTCCTGACTACTGTGGTGATGTGATTATCAAGGGAGAGACTACTGTCCACCTGTGTCCCAAGGTCTCTTATCACACTTTCGGTGTTAAGTATACTACCACCTACGTTGTAGTTCATGGGTACAGAGTTTTTATCAAAGGGGATGACAATGCACTTTTTGGCATTGAGCTTGAGGCCATGGCTTTGACACCAGGCATCTGTCTCAGTGAGGGCCTTTTGTAGGATGTCCACATTGTTAGTAGTTTCGATTATGGCTCCTAGTTTTCAGTCATCTGTGAATTTCATTAGCCAAAGACCTTCTGTGTTAGTCTGTACTTCAGGGAAGTAGATACCAAACAGGATAGGACCCAGGACTGAACCATGTGGTACTCCACTTGTCACTGGTCTGAAGTCGGATTTGGAGTCTGCTACTTTCACAGTGTGGGTTCTGTCAGTGAGCCAGTTGGCAACCCATCTTGTGACATAGGGCTTTATACATAGTTTAGTGAGTTTATCTATAATTCCAGAGTGGGGGATGGTGTTGAAAGCCTTGGCAAGATCTAGATAGGCTGTGTGAACCACCTTACCCTTGTCTACGGCTTTGATGACTGCTTCAAAGAAGTCTATCATGTTTAGGAGACATGATCTGCCTTTTACAAACCCGAACTGGTTGGGGTTCAGAGTTTTGAGATTACCAATGTCTTTGTTTATAAGTTCCATGATGATACGTTCCATGGCCTTGCAGACCAGGCTCATCAGGCTAATGGGGCACTAGTTCCCAGTGTCCATGGTGGCTCTCTCCTTGTGTAGTGGGATAACCATCATTGTGTGCCATTCAGCAGGCGCAAAGCCTGAAGTGAGGCTATGATTGAACATGGTACTTAGGTGTGGTGCCAGTTCGTTCTGTAGTTCATGTAGAACGCAGCCTGAGATGTTGTCTGGTCCCATGAATGCTGTGTTCCTGGCTTTGGAGAGTGTGGTTTTTACCTGTGCAGCCATGATTACAGGAACTTTGCATTCTTCCGGAATAGAGATGGGCTCTTTCATGGGTGAGAGGGGGGTAAAGTTAGCACTGAACCTATCTGCCAGGATGTTGGCAATATCAGTTGGGTCTGTATATTTAGTGCCATTGTGCTGTAACTCAGAGCAGATCTGAGTGTTGCCATTGAGATTCTTGACATAGCTATAGAATGCTTTGTGGTTGTCTTTAGAATCAGTGGTGATTTTGTTTTCGTAACTAGCTTTGGAGGATTTTATCAGGGATCGCAGCTTCTTACTGAGGCTGACCAGGGAGCTCCTCCACTCATGGGATATTACTCTCTTTTGCAACAGTTTCTTCATTCTGTTGTACAGTTTGTTTATGGCAGGGGACCACCAGATTGGCTTCCTTTTTTTGGAGGATAGTGTCTTGGTTCTGTTTGGGATAGCACGATCCATGCACTTATGTAAGTCCTTATAAAGTGCAATTGTGTAGGATTCAGTAGTCGTAACTCTATTGTCCATCTGCATGGGTGTCATGAGGTTCACCACTTCTGTCTTAAGAAGCATGAAGTTGGCTTTGGAGAATTTTTTTACATGGTTTCCTTAATGGGGGGTGGGGGCAGAATGTGGATATATAGGGTAATTAGCTTATGGTCAGATCGGACCAATGAGGCGTTGAATTCAGGTGTGGAACACCGGTCACTCAGGACAAACCAAACCCCATAACCAACATAAATAACCACAAAATGAGCTAAATGCTACTCATTGCTAGAAGTCTCAGCCTCCAAATGCACACACTCAAGGCACTTCTCAGTATGGAGAATATTGGTATCTGTGCAGTAACAGAAACCTAGTTCAAGGCTCCAGAGAGCACACCAGCACTACCAGGATACTACTCATTCCATACCTTCCAGCATCAGAACCTGGATCATAGCACATAGGGTGAGGATGTATCCATATTCATCAAGGATACCTACACCTCTCTCTACATCCTCTCTACAGGATATGTACCCATAGAATGTTGAACAGCAACATTCTTCCCACTCTACAGGGGTGGTGCCACAAAAGATCCTTGGCATTCACGCTCTATGAGCCTGACGAGTCTGATCTGCAAGGCAATGGAGCCAATCATAATGGAAGTCAACAATAAAGACATTGGGAACCTTCACACAGTTGAGCACACCCAGTTTGGCTTCGTCAAATGCAGACCATGCCTCCTGAACTGGATGGATTTCTTTGAGACAGTTACCCAGGCTACAGATGATTGAAAGGAGCTCCACACAGCCTACATATACCTTGCTAAGGCCTTTGACACCATTCCCCAGTCAGGTATCATAGATGAACTCACCAACCTGGGTATAAATCCATACATCACAAAATGGATTGCAAACTGGCTCACAGATAGATCCCACAAACTAAGAGTTGCTGGCTACATGTCAGACTCTAAACCGGTAACAGCTGGTGTCCCCCAGGGTTCAGTCCTGGGGCCCCTCCTGTTTGGTATAGACCTCTCAAAAGTACATGCCAACACAGGAGGGTTGTGGTTGACTAAGTTTGCTGGGAACTGTAAAGTGTTTGCCATAATAGATTCCCCAGATGACACAAATATTCTCCAGAAGGGACTCTACGAGACAGATGTGTGGTGTCAGAATCATGGCCTCAAGCTCAATGTGAAAGAATGCATAGTAATCCCCTTTGGGGAAAACAAAGTACCCACAAACTACCACATAGGTGTTACCCCCTAAAAACTGACAAGGTAATAAGGGATCTGGGGACACAAGAAGATAGTCATCTTTCCTTTGACAACCATGTTGCCAAAGTGATTAGGAAATCCTATGTGGCCCACCTAATCAACAAAGGGTTTGCATCAGGATCAAAAGAGGTAGTGGTGGCCCTCTACTCTTAAGCCATCAGACCCATCATTGAGTACAATGCACCATTTGGTATGTACTCGACTAAGCATATCCAGCAGCTGGAGAGACCACAGGGGTACCTCACCAAGAGGATTACTGGCCTCAAACAGTTGTGTTATGTAACACAACTGGTAAAACTAAATCTGTTCTCCGTTGCGTACTGCCTACTCAGAGGCACACTCTGCCTAACATACAGAGCCATGTCCAACACATAACTGTTGAACATGTTCCATCTATGGATAACAAACTTGAGTCACACTACACACTCCAGGGATATGAACCTCATCACAACAATGAATACAACATGCTGGTGGGATAGAGTACCATCCCAGACACTTGCCTTACTGTGCAACAGAGTCCCAATGTACATCAGACAGAGCCCCTCGCTGACACTCTTCAATAGGAACCTTGATGAGTGGATGGGAAACAGACAATTCATGCCAGGCATCACATCAGCAGCCCCACTAGAAAGGGGCTTAGGGTACTAACTATTAGAACTAGGGCTTAGGAGACTAACCAATGGGGTGGTGAAAGCTGCACAACTTGCCTAGGCTAATATATGCCTTCGTGAAGATAGTCTACTACACAGCTATGAATCTATGTGACAGGTACATGTCTACAGATAGTAGATGTGTACTTCATTGTACAGTCATGTTGTACACCAGGCACATGCACTACATACACTGTAATGCTTACAGATACTGGTGGCTATTATGTACAGTGGGTGAGATGTGCACCTCATGTATTTTGTGCCATTGGGATGTGTGCTCGGTGGGACAGTCCTGGATGACTCCCTGTCATGGTCACCCTCTTACACACATCTCTGCCCTTACATCTTTGGCTTATTATACTGTGTTCCCCCTACATATATAGGTACATAGGTAGGTAATAGGCTATCTGCCTGAAGGCATATATTAGTATGGCCAGGGTATGCAGCTATCACCACAAATGGGGTTAGTTCCCTATGCCACTGTGTAGTAGAGCTGATGAAGTGATCCATGGTGTGACAGTTCAGTTTCACATATACTCATCAAGGCTCCTCTGGAAGAGTGTCAGTGAGAGACTCAGCTTAATGTAGGTTGGGAGCCTGTTCCAAAGCAAGGGAAGTCTGTAAGTTAGTAATGTATCCCTCCAACATGTTCTATTTATTGTTGTGATGATTATATCCCTAGAGCATGTGGCACAGTGAGCTTGGGTTTACTTCAGATAGAGCATGTACATCAGTTCTGCATTGGACATGGACCTGTCTGTTGGGCAGACATCGCCTGAGTAGACAGTATGCAACAGAGTACAGATTGAGTTACTTCAGTCTTGTTGCATGGGCAACTGTTTGAGGCCAGTAATCCTCTTGTTGAGGTACTTCAGTGGTCTTTCCAGCTGCTGAAGGTGCCTAGTCAGATTCATCGCAAGTGTGCCGTGATACTCTCTGATGGGTCTGATGACTGATGAGTAGAGGGAACCTCCTTTGACCTACATGCAAAGACTTTGGCTATTTGTGGGAACACATAGCATGATTTTCTAACCACTTTGTGAATGTGTTTGTGAAAGTAGAGATGACTATCCACATGTGTCCATAGATCCCTTATTATTACTTCCATATTTAGGGTGTTGGCACCTATGTGGTATTTGTATGACTGTAGCTCGAGGCCATAATTTTGACACCACATATGTCTGACTGAGACCCTTTTTAAGGATGTCTCTGTTGTCCCAAACATCGATTATGACAACCTTTTTGCAGTCATCAACATACTTTGCTAACCATAGGCCTCGTGTGTTTGACTGTATTTCTGAAAAGTATACACCAGACAGGAGGGGTCCCAGGACTGAGCCATGGGGGACAGCAGTTGTTACCAGCTTACAGTGCAACAGGGAGACCACAATTCTTACCTTGTGGGATCTATCTGTGCCCCAGTTGGCAATCCATCAGATGACATACGTGTTTATGCACAGGTTGTTTATTTTGTGGATATGACATGTGTGTGGGATGTTGGAAAAGGGCTTTTCAAGGTCTATGTAAGCCGTGTGGAGCTCATTTTATTGATGTATGTCCTGGGTAACTGCCTTGAAAACTGTCTAGCAGGTTTAGAGACCATGATCTGCCTCTGACCAAACCAAAAGGGGTAGGGTTGGGTGTTTGTAGGCTCCCAATAGCTCTGTTTATGAGTTCCATAATGATGGACTCCATGGCCTTGCAGATCAGGCTTATTAGGCTTATAAGACAATAGTTCCCATGGTCTGTTGTGCACCAACACTTGTGGAGTGTGCCAAACATTGCTGTAACCCATGCAACAGTTTCATATCCTGTGCAGAGGGTGAGTCTTAACAGACTGTTCAGGTGCAGGGTCTGTTTGTTTTGGAGTTCACATATGACACAGCCAGGGACACCATGTCATCACACAGACACCATGTTTTTAGGTTTGGATAGAGCTGTTTAACCATTGTATATGTGATTTCTGGCTTTACACAATCTCCAATCTCCAGGTATGGTAATGGGCCCTTTTGTCAGTGTGAGGGGGGGTAAATATGTATGAACCTGTCTGACAAGATGTTGGCAATGTCAGTCATGTACATGTATTCATTTACACTTTGCACTGACTCAGAACATATATGAGTTGACATTGATATTTATGACATAGCTAAAGAAAGCTTCATGGTTCTCTATGGACTCTTTGGCAATATTTCTGCCAGAACATGGCTTGGATAATGTTAGGAGTGCTCATTGTTTCTTGATGATACTGATCGGAGATTTATTGATCTTCTTTGTATTTTCACTTTCTTTGAACAACTTAAGTACTTGTATTGCATAGCTTGATTATGACGGGGGTCCAATATATTATATGGGTCTGCTTTCATATCACTGTATGCGCAAGGCAGGATTGGTGAATAGTGACATGTGTCTAGAGTAAGAATTGCAACTGCCAGATATGTGTGGCCCACTGCTGTACTCAGACATGGCCTAAGTGTGTGAGCATGCTCAGTATGACCTTTCAGCATGTTGACTGAAATTTGCTTTGTTTGTTTAGGTGTGTGAGCATGCCCAGTATGACCTTTCAGTATGTTGTTGACTGACATTTGCTAAATTTGTTTAAGTGTGTGAGCATGCCCACTATGGGCATATATATATATATACTATATATGTGTGTGAAAATTCAAGTTGGTTTTTACTTCAGTGCTCACCTTTGTGTTGTACATTGACAGGAAGCACACTGTGCCTGCAGGGCTTCCATGAGTCAATTTGCATAGACTTATCAAAATTTCTACATACAGAGGGGACAGCTATTATTTGTACATTTCTACCCGGGGTGGCACACCTGATTGTTACTGTGGGTGTACATAGGATGACACTTATACACATTTGCTAGGCCTGCACTGCTTTGTCAGGTACTCCATTTCAGTCTGTACTGTTGCCTATCATACTGGCTTGAGGCATACCACTGTACTACAGACCTTAGCTTCCAATTACACGCATATTAGTTTGTGACTTCATAGTCTACCCAACCCACATCACACTGCCTGGCCTGCTGTTATCTGTCTGCATAGGCCTGGAGGGAGGTTACTCATATGCCTCTTCAGAGGGCATGATACAGCATTTGTTTGTGTTTGCGTTTGTCTACAATTGTCCTGCTGGCTGTATCTGTTAGGTATGTGACCCCCCCAACTGGTATGTGTGAGTGAGTTAAGTTGTGTCTGTGCCAGTAAAATGTTGTCATGGCTTAGTGGTTCAGTACTGTGACTATAGTACACAGTATCCTGAGTTTGAGCCCTGTCACTGCTTTTTATTTTCCTGTTGGGCAGACCTGACTGGTTAAGGAACAGTAAAGCAGGTGTGAGCGTGTTTACACGACTTTGCTCGACTTTGCCCAACGTTGCCCAACTTTGCCCGACGTTGCGCTGGTTAGCGCGGTGCGCAGCTATGCTCAATTGTATTTAAATATGCACAATACTGGTAAAATGTGCTTAGCAGTGCTTTATATTGCTTAAAATAGGGCACTCATGCCTCAGGTGGTGCTGCAGGGCTGCCTATGTCGGATGCACATAGCACACTCCCTATACATGTTTGAAAACAGGTAGTGTCAAGTTAGGCATCCCTTTTACTGTATATGCGAGTCAGGGAGAGGTGTCATTTCCAGGGTTCCTACTGAGTCAGTGCCTGTGCTATGTGTTGCCTCTTTGCCAAGGCCAGGGTAAACTGGGCACGCCTCCTTCTGTCTACTGGGGCAGACACAGGTTATTCCTCCTCTGAGTCACGCTGTGTCTGTGCAGGCCTTGGCAATGGTGGGGGGCTGTTTGGCCCTGCCCCATGCTGTTCCTGCTGCAGCTGTTTCCACAGGATCATATTGTGTAGCATGGCACACACCATAACAATCTGGGTATATGTAGTTGGTGAGTACTGCAAGGCTCCACCAGATGTGTCCAGGCACTGGAACCATGACTTGAGCATCCCAAACACATGCTCACTTATGTTTCTTGTTTGTGCGTGTGCCTCATTATGGAGTTCTTGTTCAGGTGTGTGTGCATTTCTGATGGGTGTCATCAGCCACAGCTCCAGTGAGTATCCAGCATCCCCCACTAGGTGACCATCAGGGATGTCCCCATTGTCAAATCTCTTGTACAGCTGCATCAGATGCCAGATGTGGGAATTGTGATAGCTTCCAGGGCAGCCAGCGCACACATTCATTATTATGCCCTGGGCATCGCACATGACCTGGCAGTTGATGGAGGGGAAGCCCTTGCAGTTGATGTAGACCCTACCCCGCTCACCGGGTGGTGCTTTGATGCATATGTGCATGCAGTCTATTGCACCCACTACCTCAGGGTATTCTGCTATTTGGTGGAAAAGACGCATATTGCTGGCCAATGCCACATGGGAATTGGGGAAATATACGTGGTCACCGACATGTGTTGACATGGCATCCAGGAACTGGTGGAGTAGCCTGGATGCTGATGCCTGTGAAATTCCCATCATATCACCAGTTGGTCTTTGGAAGGTACCTGTAGCTAGTATTCTTAGGCCAACACATACCTTGGTATCCACTGAGATGGGTTCCCCTCTGTTGGTTCTGTGTGTGAGGCGTGGCCGGCACAGCTCAACAATTTGCTGTAGGAGGTCTCTGTCAACCCTATTGCGCTCCACTATCTCCAGCTCATGTAGCCCCTGGTAGGTTACCCTGGGTCTGTACACTCTTCTCTGTCTCATCACTGTGGGGTGCTCAGCAGCATTCACAACATCACCACCCTCAGCACCTTGCACATGTTGGTTTATGATAGCAAGAGCAGCCCCTAACATTTTGTCTGACTTTAAAGTTTTTAAGCTTTCCCTCTTTGTATACTGCAGTGTTGCAGAGTTCTTGGGAAAAAACAGGGGTGAATGGTGTTTGCAGAGTTTAAAGTGCTGGGCTGGGCTGGGCTAGTCTGCTGCCTGTGTAATTGGCTGATTCTGATATATTTCACCTGGCAGCTCTGCTAGTTCTCCTCGGTTAACTTTCTACTACTTCTTTTCCTTCCTTTTGCCTTTCTGTTTCCGCCCAGGGGGAAGCGCCATGCAAACAAGTGCAAACGCGCGCACACATGCAGATATGCTGTGTGCATGTTTGCAAGGAGTTTTTTATCTTTTAACATTGTGTACCTTGGGTTTGAGGTTTTCAAATAGGACAACTGTAGGCACGCCTCTTGCAATTCTGAGCAACTCAAAGCAAACATAAGCCACTGTGTTCCAATTAGCTTACAGCCTGTCTGACACACCCCCTCATGATGTCACCTATATTCTACTCTACTACTCACCTACTCCTACTCTTACACTCTTGGGACATGGCTCACATGCTGGGGAAAATTGGGATTCACTATCCTTATCTTCATTTGCACAGGATTGCCTACTAATGCATGGTTACATCTCTCACACTGAGCTTCGCCTCCTTAGCAACCACTACTCAGTGGCCATGTTGTCTTCAGCCTGTCATTCACCTGCATGGCAGAATAAGCTTTTTAGTGAAAACGCCTATTTTTGCCTTTTTTTAAATTATTTTCTTGTTTTTATAAGCGAAGCACGTTTGAGTGGTGTTGCGCTATGCTTAAACATCGGAGATCGGGGAAAAAAAATACAAATGAGGTAATTTGCATACCATGATGCTGTCCGTGCAAGAGTAGCTTTAGCACCTCTTGTGCACGCCCCTGCTGGCTGTATCTGGACTGCACAGCAGACATATTGCCGGCGTGAGCTCCTACACTCTTCTTGCACTCCGTGCAAGCTTTCGTAAATCCAGCCCATCATGTTCTACTAATTTCCCCAGTGGCAAAACTCAATTTTGACATGTCTGGAATAAACTTAAAAATATACTGCACCATTCCTAGAAATTTTATGAGAACTTCTTTGCCCACAGGTAGAGGCATCTCATGATGGTTCTTACTTTTCCAGTACATGATTGGGCCATGTATCTCAGTGCTTTAACTCTGATTTTACTCTTACTCTTGTTCATCTTGAATGTATTTTATGTAAATGTGCAGTAACTCATTTAGTCGTCGTGCAAATGATGACCAATATTATTATATCCTCAGTTATAGTAACATGTACTCTAGAATATCTGTTTTGAGATGACCTTCAGGTTTTAATACAATATAGCTTTCCCTTGTAAATCTATCAAGGCCTTTGATTATTTTTGCAACATCTTTATAAAAAACTTCAGGTGTTAATAAAATAGCACATGAAAGTATTACAAGACAGATTAAATATACTTAGCTTTGAAACTACCTCAACATGCTTTATTTAAAAAAAATCATTGAGTTGTATCAAACACAGAAAAATACTTTACTCCTGTCATTAGAGAAAACTATTTTAAGTGCCCAAATTGGATAATGCTGTCTTTGTATAGCTTTATTCAAGTCTTATAGCTCTACTGAAATAGTAATTTATCTGGCTTTGCTACAGTAATCTAGTGTTGAAAACAAAAATAACCAAATATGGCATACCCTGAGTTAGTAACCAAAACAAAAAGAGTGCATGAGATCAGACAAAATAAAGCAGGCTATCACCAATTTCACCATGATAAACTTTATTTTTCAAACTTTAGTCAAGTGTTTTTGTCCTAATCTTAGGACTTCATCAGAACTAAAGGGGTCTACGTTTACTGGCTGAATAAAATAATCATCGAACATCTGACCAGCAAACACAACACAGTGAACGTTCATTCACATAATGTTCAGTTCAGTGACTGTTAGATGCGGAAAGTAACTAGTTGGCCAACGTTTCCCTGTCTTACACACTGCGGTATTTCAAACCCATCTATGTGAGGGTCTTAGCCCCCCACACGCCCTAACTATATATACCAACTCTGAGACCACACTACAGTGAGGAAAATGGCATGGAAGTAGTTGCCAACATCAGGAAATTTGCCCCCCACCTCGGTGTTGCCATGGCTGAGGCCTAAAACTAAATGCCAAGAAATGCAGCATTGTGTTCTTAGGCCAAAACTATGCAACTGTTTTAACATATGACCTAGTTTGACAGAATGGAGTATTCTCTCTCTCTCTCTCAATCTCTCTCTCTAAGATAATTAAGGGCATGACTTCCTTGAGCTATCCAGCTTTCTCTCTTCTCCTACAGATTCTTGAGAGGTGACCTTTGTCTAGCCTTCGAAGTTTTAAAGAATCTAGTCCTAAGCAACCTTCTGCACAGCTTCAAAAGTAATAACACCCTCATTTACCCACTCAAAAGATATTAACTGCCATCAAAACATAAATAGGACCTGATGGAAACATAAATAGGACCTGATGGTTTTATATATATATATATATATATATATATATATATATATATATATATATATATATATACACACACACACACACACACACACACTCACAAACACACATATAACCCAGTGACTCACTCTTTTATGAAATAGACTTTCTTTGTATGTAAAGGAAGGTAACTCCCTGACCCTCTTTAAGCATAATCTTGATAAATGGATGGACAGTCAGGCAGTCATAAATACAAGCTGGGTCTTTTCCTACAAGCCCTCATTGAAAGGGGATGAACCTAGATTTAAATTAGTCATGGCAATAAGTACCTACACAATTTAAGCTATTGTGTCTAGGCTAGACTACTAATGGTGTTCTGGATCAACAGCCTAGTATTGACCTATGAACCTGTGAACTTACGATTTCCCTCTATTATGTTAACATGAGGAAGGTCAGACAATACTGGTCAAAAAGAGTGCCTATTATGAGTGCAAAACCCAGATTTGCAAACACTGTCAATAGTAAAAGTAAGTCTTTTATTTGTTATTTTCACCAAGGTTATTGCTGTTTGTAATTACAGGCTTAGAAGTTTCAGTTATTTGTTGAGTAACAGTGCCAGTTAACCTCCCCCCAACCCTATTTCTTCAGGCTTGATCAAAATCTTATTCTTTTTTCATTCAGGCATTTGACTTTTTTTCTTGAGTTTTCTGTTTTGCTTTCCCAATCTAGCATGAGATTTCTTTAAGAACCCCAGTCGGTAGGCTGTCAGTGGTATACCAAGATGCTAACTTTTGCACGTTTTATTGTTTAGACAATATACTTTTGTTTGCTTATGCTTCTCTGAAGGCTGTCATGTAAGCTGGCTAGTTTACTGCGTATGTGTCACATGTATTTATGCATTGTCTGGGATGTAGATGTCTTAGTCAAATAGTAGATCAGCATAAATGGACAGACAAATCAGAGAATATAGTGATAGGCAGACTGACAGATAGACGGCTAGAACAGAAAATGGCACAGGATTGTACAAATACTCAC
The DNA here is from genome assembly GCF_019279795.1 of Protopterus annectens. Lineage (NCBI taxonomy): Eukaryota > Metazoa > Chordata > Ceratodontiformes > Protopteridae > Protopterus > Protopterus annectens. The sequence goes on along the minus strand of NC_056741.1, from coordinate 1,398,055,156 downwards.
GATACTTTGCTGAACATTTGATTTTTATTAAGCTTTTGTCCTTTCAGATAAATTCATTTACAACAAGAAATAATAACTCCGTACAAAACACAATACTTTAGAATGCAAACATTGATTATAAAATACAATAATAAAGATGCACAATTCATTTCTTATATGGTTGAGTCATTATTTCCCATTGTTATTTAACATCCATATATTTCATTTTCTACCCACCCTGACTGCTTGCTTTTCCCAGTCTGGTCAGTAGATATTTCGTAGATTTCATTAGTTACAAATCCACTCTCTGCACTAGCTAGAGTCCCACATCCACTCTCTGATGTATTTCCTGCCATATTGTCATATTCTCCAGACAAATTGTCAGACATATTGTCTCCTGTGGATGTACGAAATGAAATGTTTTTGGTGTCTGGCCTTGTACCTGTTAAATCAGCATCATTTTGCTTCCTAATTACATTGTAAATCTCTAGATTGGGACTATTGCTTCTTAGTGGAGACATCCAGAAATGATATTCCTTTGTGCTTATTTCTGTTCTTTCTTTTCTTCTGAAACAAGAAACAGATGATAACAACTGTAAATGTTAAACATGACATGCTTAATAAATCCTATAATGAATCTAAGGAAGAGATCAGCAAATCATTACTGCTATGCCATGCAGAATTTATAATGTTCACAACCAACAAAAAAATAATGGTGTCAGAATTTTGCTTTTGTTTGCACAATCTTACGGTGTGAAGGTACAGACATGAAACACTTGTGCATGAGAGACACAACACCAGTCAGCCTGCTATTTACACCATTGTATTTCCTAGCACATCCCCAGTCTTTTGTGACTTCTGCTTCATTTATTAAAATTAAATACTAACAGTGGATAGGAAGTACCTTTGTTGAAGGTTGTGCATCAGAGCTGGCAACTCGGCACGTAAAAATCTACTGCCAATCATTAGCGGACCAGAGTTCCGCTGTGGCGACCCCTAACCGGGAAAAGCCGAAAGACACAACAACTAACAGTGGATAGGAAAGTTCT